>NC_142602.1:51095784-51205027 GCF_041222555.1 Hakea prostrata | reverse complement strand
AAAGTCTCATCACACAACGCCGGTAGTGGGTCCGGCATCCCTCGGGACATTCCATGGCTGGGGGTTAAGTCACCGCTCTCTCACATCACCATTGGTCTAAGTCTTGGCGCATGTCGGGTCAAGCCTAGCCAAATGCAAGTCTCCTACTCGATTACATCAAGTCGGATCCGAGATACATCCATTCCTCGCCTCGGCGATCCTTTCCTGTATCCTTCACACTAGAGTCCTCATAGTCCCTGACTACGGACTCATCAACCCTATAGGTCATCCACATATGGTAAACGGAACGCTCTCACGTCCCCTCACGGGTTGGTTACCGGTCTTGAGCGCCCGTGAGCCCAAGTCTATCCATATGCAATCCTACCTATAAATGGCCCCCACAATGTGATTCCTGTCCTCTCACGGGTTGGTTACCGGTCTTAAGCGCCCATGAATCCCCATTGCTACCACGGGTCGTTCGGTCTCAATACCCCCTCCGATTAGGGTCTGACATAACGGGACATCCTAACCAAACACTACTAGACAGTCCTAAATATGTCATCCAACAGTTTAGGAAGGTGTCCAAAGGGCATCTCCGGAAACATCCCATAATATTCCCGTGGTAATCCAAGGACAGAAGTGTCAAAAGGACGCCTCCCCTTTCCAAACCATACTTAAGCATTCACAAGCATCAATCCATAACCTCACATATATGGTAACTTCATATATGGAAAGGAATCAACAATAACATTCAACTTGTATAAAACTGGTAAGTAAATCATACATCAGTCTATTTAATATAAACAAGTAATGCTACTGATATCAAGACAGTACAACAGTAGTATAACATTGTAAGAACAGTAGTATAACATTGTAAGAATCTAATTACGGAAATAAACTAACAAGATTCAAATATAGAAACTAAGATATACAATCTATGTTGTTAAGGAAGTAACCATCGTTACCTTTTATAACTTGTAAAGGAATCTTAAGAATTCAAGTAAGACCTTGACAAACTTGGGAAGAAAGTCCTAGACAAGTGTACACAACATATTAGGAAAGATCCCTAAGAGAAAAGATATCAAAACATCCAAAACATACCAAATCTGAAGTTGTTGTACTCATTGGTCGATTGGATTGGTCTACTGTCTCAGTCGACCAATCAGTCAACCAACAGAGACAGTGGCCTACAAAATCAGAGTTTTAAGAATAAAGAACCAAATTTGGTGGTTCAAAAGGGTACTAAACAAGGGGTAAACTACATTGGTAGTATCCTAACATAAAGAGGACTTCAAAACACTAATCGAATCAAGTTTTAGAGTTACAAATTAGGAAATAAAAGTTACCATAATTAGATTAATCATGGTTCTTGAAGAATTAAAAATACAAAATCATAGACAAGAACAATAGGAGGATGAATCATTGATTTTGATAAAGATATCATAGAAGGCATACATAGATCTTCAAGAAATAGATCTAAGAACATGAATCTCAATAAGGAAACAAAACTTACCATAGATGTATCAGTCATGATACTTGAAGAAAGCATGGTATGATAGAGGAGAAACAACTAGAGATTGATAGATCATGGATCATGTAAGGAAAACACAGCGATTGTCTACTAATATGATCAGTAAAATAGATCTAAGAAGATCAGAATTTAAATCAAAGACAAACGAAGACAAGATCATGATTTAGATCATGATTCCTTCAAAAGCTTGCAATGATCATGATTATGGACATTGCTTTAGCCATTAATCCTTAGGAAGATCATGAGAGATAAGTTCAGAGATGTTTGCAACAGAGAATGCAGCTTCTCCTCTATTGTCTCAACTCAAAAAGGAAAGAAAACAAGGATGATGAAGAAGAAGAGAGTGTAAACATACCTTTTTGTATAAGAACACAAGTTTTGATGAAGATCCGTCAAGATAAACACCAAGAGCGCAAGGGAGATGACTTGCAGAGGTCTTTGGTTCATTCCAAAGAGTTTGGAGGCAGAAAATACGAAGTAGACTCGAGATTGGACTTAAATAGAGCAAGCAAGACCTAATTACCAAAGACAAAACCCATTGGTCGATTGGATTGGTCGACTGGTCCAGTCGACCAATGAGTCAACCAATTAGTTCAGCAAGTTCAAAACAAGGAATTGAAGGCTCAGATCAAATCCAAACATAAAGGGGTTTTGCACACACACCAAGTGACTTACCTAATAGGTAGAAATGCCTTCAAACCATGATAGAGAACACTCCAAGTCCATCAACTAATCCGATCTTCATCAAGATTCAGTTTCCATAAATAGAACATTGACATCAACACTCATGGATTCAAAGCCAGACACCAAGTCCTCCACTGGGATGGCCCAAAGCTGACTTCTTGCCTTACCTAGAGTTGTCGGTCCTACAAACAACAGGGTTTTTCTGGGTCAAGGTTAGGGCTGGGTTTCACATTCTCCCCCCCTTAAAGAAATGTCGTCCTCGAAATTGAAAGCGTACCTGTGCTTCCAAAGAGGTGAGGAAACTTCTCCTTCATATCTTCTTCCTTCTCCCAAGAAGCTTCTTCAGGGGTATGGTTCTTCCACCGAATCTTCACCAAAGGGATGGTGCGATTCCGCAGCTGCTTGTCCTTCTTATCCAGGATTTCGACCGGTTCTTCATCGTAGGTCAAATCAGCACTAAGTCCTTCAGGTGCTTGTTGTAAAATGTGTTCCGGATTCTCTATGTATTTCCGAAGCATCGAAATATGAAACACATTATGAACACCAGCAAGAGGCGGAGGTAATGCTAATCGGTACGTAACGGGTCCAACTTTTTCCAAAATCTCAAAAGGTCCAATGAAACGAGGGATAAGCTTTCCCTTAACATTGAATCTCATCACACCCTTCATTGGTTAGAAACATGTTCATGCATGCTTAGTAACATAATCCCATAGTTTCCATGCAAAACAAGCCTTAAACATCAAGCAAACACAAAAACACCAACTTGTAAACGCTAACGCAGCCAAAATCACCAACTTTAGGAAAAACTCGATTAACAGCTTGGAATTTTAACATGAAATCAGTTGTCACATGCTAGAAATGATATCCTAGAGGTACTCATGCAATTCATTTCAACCAGTTTTGATGTTTTCAAAAATCCCCAATTTTGACCTAAGAAGCCAAAATCCCATCTTCTTCTTGCTGAATATTTCGCTTTAGGCCGCGATTTCGAGGGGTTTTCATCAATTAAACTTCATAAGCATGAAATTCAAGGTAATATGCACATGCTAGTATGTTCAATTTTAATTTTCTCCAAAATCGAAAATTTCCAAAAATTATGAAAATACCCTTCTTGTCAAAACTTCCTTGGTAATTCTCTAACATTGACTTGTTCAATCTTTTTCTATAGGTACAGTCATCATGGATAGATGAGGATGAGGAGGAGGCCGTGGTAGAGGTAGATTAGTAGGGGCCAGGAGGGGTCGAGGACAGGCTCTGCCTCAGCCCCGAGAGGAGGTCATAGATAGACATAGATTTACAACACCACAGGCAGAGTTTTTATATGAGACTTATTTCGAACATTTTCGTATTGAGCATGGTCGAGTACTTCAGTTGCGAGAGTTGAGGACTTTTAGGATCAGACGTCGGTTTGATATGCTGAGATGGACACACCTTTTCACAGATGATCTATCGGTGTATCCGGAGTTGGTTCGGCTGTTCTACAGCAATTTGACATCGTTTGAGGAGGGATTGGGAGTAGATATGCTTTAGCTGGTAGTAGCTAGTCAGTTTCGGGGGACATGGATTCGCTTCACTACCCGCTCACTCGCAGAGATTTTTGGGGTACCTTTCTACCCGCATGCTTGTACATGGATACCAGTCGGTGGTAGAGTGGACAGATGAGTTGCACGAGATATGTGCCACACTATGGGATGACGATCGATGCCATAGTCCACGGATCAGTGGAGAGATGACTCCGGCAACGAGGGTGATTGGTCAGATTGTGGGCAGGAACATTATGCCCAAGGTAGGACATCACCATCAAGTCACAGTGATGGAGGCCTTAGTTATATATTCCATTTACATGGGTTTTGAGATAGATCTAGCATATATTATACAGAATGTCATGATCGATATTGTAGAGCGCCCGAGTATGAGGAATCTATGTTTTCGACGACTACTAACACTCGTCTTCAGGCATTTTGAGGTGGGACTCGAGGGTGAGGAGATGACCAAAGGTTCAGGATACCTAATCAGCACTAGGACCACTGGACTCATGCAGCTAGATAATGTTGTGAGATCACTAGGTCCGGAGGATGAGTCAGAGTCCGAGTATGACGATGAGGTGGCACCAGTGGTTGAGGGACATGATGGGTCATATTCAGATGATCATGATGGAGAGGATGCAAAGATGCCTGATGTTGGTCAGGAAGATCAGGGGGTTCCTGCATCACACTTCGAGACACGGGGCTCATCACATGCCGCTCAAGAGACACCTGACTTACATGCATAGATGCTTTCTATGACTTCCATGCTAGAGAGGAAGGAGATCAGACAGGAGCAGATGTATGAGAGGATAGAGTCGAGATAGACACAGATGTATGAGATGATGGAGGCGAGGCATACACATATGTATGAGATGATAGAGATGAGGCATGCACAGATCAAGTCTAGACAGGATCAGCTACAGTCTCAGCTCACACAGATCTTGGATGATGTCAGGGCATTTAGGGATCATAGGCAATCTCCTAAATAGACATATTGTACTAGGATTTCAGTTTATGCTTTCATATGTAGTTTGATTTAAACTTTCTTAAGTTAATGAAATTCGCTTTTATTTCACTTTATTATTGTGTATTATTCACTTTTCTTTTTATTTCATTAAGTGATGCTTGCTAAATTATAATTATTGTATATTATTCAAAAAATCACTTATGCTTCATTAATTAAGTTTCTAGTCCGAGTAATCTATTATTCACTCTAAGAATACAGGAGTCACTTCTGGATCTATGACTCAGGAATGTTCCATTATCGTTTATGTGGTTGGGGTTTTACTTGAACTTTGGGCTCTAATACCACTCTGTCACATCCCCCCAGTCGGTACCCTGCCAGGCATACCCGGGTATGTGATCCACAGTCCCAAAGATTAAGTACCGAGCAACCATGCCTCCCACATACGCAATAACACAATCATGAACAATAATAATCAAGGTAAAAGCAAAAAATAAAAGAATCATGAATAAGATAAGAACAGATAATCAGAGTGCGGAATAAAGATGATACCATAAATATAAATATAATCTCAAAAGGAGAGAGAGCGATCAGAAGTCACTCCCTTAGTGGCAGCGGAAAAGTAGTAAATCAAGTTAAGTTACATATCCAAAATCCAAGAATATATCAAAAGAAGGTTAATTACGTATCCAAGTTCCAAAGGAATAACAAAAGAGAGGCCTAAGCTAAGGTCTCTTCAATCTTGTACAGGGTGTCTCGTAAGTGTATACGAAGGAAACCAAGCAGGGCCTCTCCCACACTAAAGTCCGGCTAATCCTGGTACGGAGGGTAATCACCCTCGGCACCTTCACAGTAACTTTCATAATGGCCAGAACCTTCAGCGTAGTATGCAGAATCCTGGTCCGCCTCAAAGTATGTGCCATCGGCTTCTTGGTTCCCTGTGGAGAAGTCTAACAAAACAATTGCACAAAAAGGAATGAGTTCAAAAGAACTCAGCAAGGCAGTTAATCCATACATAAACTGTGAAATCCCACCTAATCCTAACCTTGCTACTGTGCCAAATCCATACCTACCATATGCATTATTTGATTTATTCTCTCGTCGAATGTCGTATGAGTTGCCTAGTTTTGTTTGGTAGAAGTTCACCCCGAAACTGATCTTTTCTCCCTTCTATTTCCTCTTGTGCCTTCTTTTCCCTTTGATAAGGGGGTGATCTTAAGTCATTCCCACGACTGATCCTCCTATCCTTGCTGTTCTAGAGTGGATCTCCATACACCCTATAACCCTGTGAACTCTCCACATAATGATTTCAAAGAGAAATCAAGTGTGATCTTCATGATTTGTTATTCCTTCTAATTGTTTCAAGACTTCAAGCTTTTCATCCCCTATTCCTCAATCAAAGGTTAGTAATCTCTCTTGTATTGTATTGATCTACTTTTACTATGTTTTACTCTTTGTGATTGAGATTTAGAAGAAGATGCTGCATCCTTGCAACCATCTCTTTACAATCTCTTTTCATTTTTTTTGGGTTTTATGATCTTCATATTGATCTTTACCATGATCCTTATGAAATCTTCATAAAGCCATGATCTTACTTTACTCTTACTATGTTTTATTCTTTGTGATTGAGACTATGAAGAAGATGCTGCATCCTTGCAACCATCTCTTCGACAATCTCCTTTCATTCTTAGGATTTTATGATCTTCATATTGATCTTTACCATGATCCTTATGAAATCTTCATAAAGCCATGATCTTACTTTACTCTTACTATGTTTTATTCTTTGTGATTGAGACTATGAAGAAGATGTTGCATCCCTGCAACCATCTCTTCGACAATCTCCTTTCATTCTTAGGGTTTTATGATCTTCATATTGGTCTTTGCCATGATCCTTGTGAAGTCTTCATGAAGCCATTATCATACTTTTGATCTGATTTCAAGGCATGTTAGATTTATCCCTTGTTTTCTTACAAAAGTTTTATTGTTAATTGTTTTCCGAAGATTTTGGGAGAAGAAAAGTCAAGATAAAAGCAATGTCCTCCATCTCCTTAGAATCCTAGTACTCTCCCAATTTCGAGGACGAAATTATTTTAAGGGGGTGAGAATGTGAAATCCAGCCCAGACCTAGCCCGGGGTACCCTATTTGTTTTGGGATAAAGAAAGACTTGTTTAATGTTAGACCTTGAAGTTGGACCTTGATTTCATTGTTGTTATCCTTGAAAGCCTTAGGAGGCCATGTCCGGCCTTATCCTTACCCTGACCCAGCCCGGAATTTGTATTGTCTGTTGATCCAATGACCCGAAGTGGTGGGAAAAGTCCTTGTGTACCCTTTTGGTTGATGATTTGGTGTCGGAGCCCAAGCCCATGGACATTGGCGATGATGCCCCTCACTTGAGAGCGTTGTCAGTGTTAGTTTTGAATCTGCGCACCGAAGAGGGGTGAATTAGTTGGTAGACCTAATGAACACCTGTGCACAATCCAAAAGTATTTCCCGAAACTAGACTTCTTGATGGACTTGTAGGAGAAAACCCCACCCAATTTGACCCCATATAGCCCTCCAAATCCCTGTCCGAAGTTGCTGAACTATGTCTGACAAATCCTGCTTGCGCATCGAAGAAGGTGAGCTTATTTGGTAGACCTAATGAACTCCCATGCTTAATCCAAAGGTATTTCTGGAAACTAGACTTCTTTATTGACTTGTAGGAGAAAACCTCACTCAATTTGACCTTGTATAGCCTTCCGAATCCCTATTCGAAGTTGCTGAACTATTCCTGAGAATTCTGTTGAAACTGCTGTTGGTCGATACTATTGGTCGATACTATCAACCAAAGGTATCGACCAAAACAAGCTCAGAATCGTGAAAAAGATGCTTTTTGGATATTCCTTTGTCCTTTTAAGTGAAACCTCGAACCTAAATCATTATTTCACTCATTTCAACATCTGAGAACGTGGGAAAGCTCCTCTAAGCCTCCTCCTTGGCTTGGGTGATGATCTTCTACAAGAATCATTGTTTCTCTTCTCTAATCTCTTCTCCAAGGTATGTAATCTCTCACTCTCTCTCTAATCTACTTCTACCTCATCTTGTTCTTGCTACTGAGTTCGTGGAGAAGGTACTGCAACCTTGCAACCACCTCTTCTACAAGCTCTCTTGGGTTGATTAAACCTCTCTTCATTCTTTCCATGCTATGATTCTCATACATGATGTTCTTGCTTTCTTATTTTGATTTTCCTCTTCTTTACAACATGAATTCATCTCTTAATCTGATTTTCTCTTTCAATTAGGTCTGATTATATGTTAGTAATTGTCTATATTCTGTTGTTCATCATTCTATTGCTTAAATTCCTAAGTCCTCTTGCAATTGCAATTGATTTCATTGAAGAACATGATTCTTGCAAGTTTGAACCTAGGACCTCAAATTGGGGGTTTTCAATCCGACCATTGGATCATGTTAATTCTTTCTACGTAGTCCCCTGCTACTGTTCTTAAGCATCCCTCCAAGTTTCATATCGATCTGAGACCTGGAAGACCCATTTTGAGCCAAAACCCAAAAATCCCATTTTGCTGTCCAAGACTCTGTTGGTCGATACTATTGGTCGATACCATCAACCCAATGTATCAACCAACAAGGTTCTTGTCGTAAACTTTTGCCCGTTTTTGATCCGTTCGATCTCCGATTGTTTTGATTTCTTCTCTAATCATTCATATATGTTTGTTTAGGGTTTTAAGACTATAATTGGACCATTCTCTTGTGACTTCGGATCATCTTCTTCACAATTTGAGGTAATGACGATTATTGCCATATAACATAGACTGTATGACTTTTACACTGCTGTTGGTAACTTAGTAGACTTAACTTATTATTTGATTTTAGACATCATATGACTATTGTAGTTACCTTATGACAGTAACACCATGCTTAATTACTTGATTTATCATGTTTACTTATTCTTGTCATTTATTTATATCTTGTATTATGAGATGTTATGACATGTTTTCAATATGATAATGTATTGTTGATATGTAATGGATGGAAATAAGCATGTGATTGCTTAGGTATGATTTGGGATTGGGGAGTGCCCTACTGGTACTTCTGTCCCTGGACATCGGAGGGAATAGTATGGGATGTTCTCCGAAGATGCCCATCGACGCTTTCTGGATCATTGGATGACATACATAGGACTTGTCTAGATGTATGGCTAGGATGCCCTGTCATATCGGACCCGAATTGGAAGGGCATTGAGACCCGAACGACCCGTGGTAGTAGTGTGGATTTGTGGGCGCTCAAGACCGGTAACCACTCCATGAGAGGACATGAATTGCATTGCGGATACCCGAAAGGGGCCATTTATTGGTAGGGTTGCAAATGGCTAGACTTGGGCTCACGGGCGCTCAAGACCGGTGAAATGATCCGTGAGGGGACGTGAGAGCTTCCCGTCTACTATTTGTGGATGACCAATAGGGTTGATGAGTCCGGTGAGTAATATCCGTGACTCTAGTGTGAATGATACCGGAAAGGATCCCGAGAGGGGAGGAATGGACGTATCTGGAACCCGACATGATATGACTAAGTAGATGACTTGCATTGGGCTAGGCTTTACTTTGACATGCGCCAATACTTAGACCAAATGGTGATGTGAGAGAGTGGTGACAGAAACCCCCAACCATAGATTTGTCCGAGAGGGATGCGGGACCCAACTTCCCCGGTGATGAGTGGTCGAGACTACCTAAAGAAGTATGGTGCTATGACTTAAAGCATGTCTACCATAGAGACCAGCATACTTAGAGTTAGAATCATATTTGCATCTTATGTCTCATATCATCTGCATCAGTTCATGATTGATATCATATGGCTTATGTATTATGGAATAACTTTCCTTCTTTGAGTTCTTTTGAACTCACTCCTTTTTGCAACATATTTTGTTAAAGTACTCCTCGTTGGTTGTGACGGTCCAACACTTTGAGGACTAAGTTGGTGACTCATACAACTTTGGCTACGGTGACTACATCGGTGAAGGCTATCGGTTCAAGACTCATATTTGTCGGAGTAGATCCGGCCTGGCTTAGTTTCTTATGATTATGTTATTGAGGAGACATTGTATAAGTTAGAAGAAACTGTAACTTAGTTGCTTACCTTTTTATTTTCCTTTTTTGGAGATTTGGTTGTAACCTTTACCTTATTTCGATCTACCTTCCGCACAGTTGTCTTTTGATTTGGTACTTGTTATTCCGCACTCTGATGTTCGTGTGATTCTTCTGTGATCATTTCTTAACTTTTATTATTAGATTACTTGAATACTATAAATTGTTCTTGCTTTTGATTATATTATTGTGATAAGTGGATATGATCGTTCCTAAACTGGATCTGCTGGGCTGTGGATCACTCCCGAGTAACCCAGATAGGGTACCCCCTGGGTGGATTTAGGGTGGGATGTGACATAAACCATATGATACAAATCATAACATGATGCAAGATGATATGAAAAACATGATGCAGGTATGATACTAACTCTACATATGCTAGTCTCTATGGTAGACATGCTTTAAGTCATAGCACCATACTTCTTTAGGTGGGTCTCAATCACTCAAGCCGGGTAAATGGGTCCTGCATCCCTTCCAGACAATCCATGGTTGGGGTTTAACTCACGGCTCTCTCACATCACCATTGGTCTAAGTAGTGGCGCATGTCAAGGTGAAGCCTAGCCCAATGCAAGCCTTCTACTTAGTCATATCATGTCAGATCCAGATACGTCGATTCCTCGCCCCGAGCGATCCTTTCCAGTATCCTTCACACTAGAGTCAGCATAGTCCCAGACTACGGACTCACCAACCCTATTGGTCATCCACAAATAGTAGACGGGAAGCCCTTACGTCCTCTCACGGGTTGGTTACCGGTCTTGAGCACCCGTGAGCCCAAGTCTAGCTATTTGCAACCCTACCAATAAATGGCCCCTTTCGAGTATCCGTAGTATGATTTATGTCCTCTCACGGAGTGGTTACCGGTCTTGAGCGCCCATCAAACCATATTACTACCATAGGTTGTTCGGTCTCATTGCCCTTCCGATTCAAGTCTAATACAACAAGGACATCCTAGCCATACAACTAGACAAGTCCTAAGTATGTCATCCAATGATCCGGGAAAGCGTCGATGGGGATCTTCAGAAAACATCCCATACTATTCCCTCCGATGTCCAAGGACAGAAATGTCAAAAGAACATTCCCCAATCCCACATCATACTTATCCAATCACATTCTCAATTCATCATATCATACATGATACATCATCATATTAAAAGATATGTCATAACATCACATGATTAAGCATATAATTAAATGACAATAATGAAATAGACATGATGGATAAAGTAATTAAACATGGTGCTACTATCATAAGGTAACTACAGTAGTCATATGATGTCTAAGTACAACCAATAAGCTGAGCCTACTCAGTTGCCAACATTAGTGTAACAATTACATAGTCTATGTCATATGGGTATAACCGTCCTTACCTTAAGCCGCGATGATGATAACCCAATAATCTCAAAAGGATGATCCAAAGATAGTATTAAGACCCTAGACAAACATAAATGAAAGATTAGAAAAGAAATCAGGAAAATCGGAGGTCGAACGGATCAAATCGACGAAACACACAATTCAGCAACTCATTGGTAGACTGACTTCAATCGACCAATCAGTCAACCAAGTGAATAGTGGCCGAAGCCAAATAGTGAATTTTGGCTCAAAATCGATCTTCCGGGGCTCAGATCGATCCGAAACTTGGAGAGATTCATTGTAACAGTATAAGAACACTACATAACAAGAATTAGCCTAATCCAATGGCCCAATTGAAAACCCCCAAATTGAAACCCTATGTTCTAAAGATAAGAATCATAGCATGACTTGAAATCAAATGAAATTGCATTGGAATTGAATGAATTAGCTAGGGGAACTGATAGGAGATGGATTAGAATCATATGTTAGCATAGAACATAGACGTTGCACACTATATACCTCAGTTTGGAATAAGAACACATGAAGTTAAGAAGAAAATCAAAGTAATGCATATGCAAGGATTGAAATGAGAGCATAGCATCAATGGAAATAGAATGAGATCAATGATTAGCTAAGAGTGAACACTTGGAGTGATGTTTGCAAGGTTGCAGCATCAGCTCCAAGGTTGTAAAAGCAAGAAAAGAAAAAGAAAGGAGTAGAATAGGAAGTGAGAGTGATGAATCATACCTTGAATGTGCAAATGGAGACAAGAGTCAATGATTGCAATGATTGGGGGCAAGATTCCTTCACAAACACCAAGAGAGTGCCTTTGGAAGCTCCACTCTCGTTCTTAGTGGCCTAAATGAGTATAATAGGGTTCAAAACACGAGAACCACTTTAATAGAGAGAAGAATATCCAGAAAGCATCTTATTCTCGGATTTGTACAGCCATTGGTCGACTGACTCAATCGACCAATCAGTCGACCAAGCATGTACAACAAGCTTGAATCAGGGAATTGGAAGGCTATACGGGTCCGAATTGAGTTGGGTTTTCTCCTACAAGTCAATAAACAAGTCTAGAGTAGAGAAATACCTTCGAAACAAGACCCAAAGCGCAACAAGCACTTCAACTAACCTTCCCCTCTTCTAGGTGTAGTTTCTCACCGAACACTGACAGTGTATCCAAGTAAAGGGCTTCACTGTCAATATCCATGGGCTCCGAATCATACACCGAGTCTTCAACTTTGAGGGCCCACAAGTCTCTTCTCCCACCACTCCGGGTCTTCGGACCTACAAACAACAAGGATCCGAGTCAAGGTCAGGGTTAGGATAGGGCTGGGTTTCACACCTTGCGTGTAGTATGCTTCTTTAGCTTGCGCTTCTTCATATTGCCCTTCATAGTATTCAGTACCTGTAGAGTAATCTAACAAAAGAGATTGCATAGAAAGGAGTGAGTTCGAAAGATGTTGGTCTCTATAGGCATGATGCAATGCGATATGAAACAGACAATGTATGTATGAATCTAACTCTATGTATACTGGTCTCTATAGGCAAACATGCTTAAAGTCATAGCACCATACTTCTTTGGGAAAAGTCTCATCTCACTCATCATCGGTTGGCAAAGGGTCCTTCATCCCTCAGGACAATCCATGGCTGGGGTATAGGTCACCGCTCTCTCACATCACCATTGGTCTAAGTATTGGCGCATGTCAAGGAAAAACCTAGCCCAATGCAAGTCATCTACTTAGTCATATCAACTCAGATCCAGATACATTCATTCCTCACCCCTGACGATCCTTTCCGGTATCCTTCACACTAGAGTCAGCATAGTCCCTGACTACGGACTCATCAACCCTACTGGTCATCCACAAATAATAGACGGGAAGCTCTCATGTCCCCTCACAGATTGGTTACCTGTCTTGAGCGCCCATGAGCCCAAGTCTACTATTTGCAACCCTACCAGTAAATGGCCTCTCACGAGTATCCACAATGTGATTCATGTCCTCTCACAGATTGGTTACCGGTCTTGAGCACCCATGAGTCCCCATTGCTACCACGGGTCGTTCGATCTCAATACCCTTCCAAATCGGGTCTGATATAACAGGACATCATAGCCAAACACTGCTAGACAGCCCTAGGTATGACAATCAATAATTCGGGAGAGTGTCAAAGGGCATCATTGGAAACATTCCATACTATTTCCACTGATGGCCAAGGACAGAAATGTCGAAAGGACACTTCCCAATCCCAAATCATACCTAATCATTCAAATTCTCAAATCAGTCACCATATACACAACAAATACTCATCATATAGAAAGATTCACATAAACATGATCAATCGCATATGTAACTGATAAGAATAAGTATTCATATTCAAGAGAATACATGAATCATGATACTATTGTAGTCAACATACTCGCATCAGTAATAGAATAATAAGAAAATATATTTATAGTAGTGAATCTAAGAGAATCCAAAACAGAAACTAAGATTCATGCAATCTATGTAATTATGGAAATAATTGTCCTTACCTTAAATAGCATTGATGAATATCCAAAGATCAAAGAGAGAGGTTCCAAACTTAGCAAATAAACCGTAAACAATCATAGATACAACATTAGGAAAAAGGCCTAAAAGATTGGAGATCAAACGAATCAAATCGAGCGAAAAACAGAGCTACTGACTTGCTTGGTCGATTGGTTGGTAGCTTGGTCCAGTCGACCATCTGTGTCAGTATGAAGCAAAAATGTGAATTTTGATCTGAAACTCAATTTACAAGATCCGAAACTCTATGAAACTTGGAGGAAACCACTATAACAGTATTCTAATACTAAAGTAGTATAGATTAGCAACTAACAATGATAAAAAACATTACTTACAAATTTGAAATCATGACTCTCTAATTTAGTAAAAATCCCTAGTTTTCGATGAAAATATACTATGAATCCAAAGGAAAACTAAAGAAGATTAGATCTCATTCTAGTAAAAGATAATCAGAAGTCATACACAAATCCATTATGAAAAATAGATCTAATCATGCTTAGAAATTGAATAAAAAAGGGAGATCATGGTTTCATGAGGGTTTACAAGGATCATGGCGAATATCAATGTAAATGTCATTAAACCTTGAGAATGGAAGGAGATCAATGAAGTGATGGTTGCTAACAAAGAATGCAACATCATCTTCATAGTCTCGATCATAAAGAATAGATCATAGAAGAAGTAGATCTATATGACACGAGAGAGATCACTAACCTTAGATTGAAGAATCGGAGATGAGAAGCTTGAGATCTTGCAAAAGTTCTTCGAATTCACCAGGGAAAGCTTTGAGAGAGTCTTCCCACATTCTCTGAGAGTTTTGGAGGCAAAGGATACTTAGAAATATGCAGTTCACTTAAATAGAAAGCGAAAAACCCTAAACAGAGGATTTTCTCGGATTTTTGGCTCTGTTGGTCAATTGGCCCAATCGACCACCTAGTCCACCAAGCCAGTCAGTAAGGCCAAACACAGGGAATTGAAGGTCCAACTCAAGTCCAAACCTAATGAGCTTTTCCCAATACAACATATGGCTTACCTAGTATAGAAGAATGCCTTCGAATCATGTCTAACTATACTTCAAGTTCAACAACTAGACTCATCTTCAACAAGCTGCAATTTCCTTTCTAGTTCTGAACAAGCCTCAAAGTATGGAACACCATCATCAACTTCCATGGGTTCTGGTCAAACACCATGTCTTCCACAGAGATGGCCCATAGTTGCCTTCTTTCCTTCACTTCAAGTCTTCGGACCTACAATAACAGGGTTTCCGGGTTAAGCTTAGAGCTGGATTTTACAGTAATGATGACAACATCTCCCAATGACCACATGGCGCACGTAGCACAAATAACAAAAAGATCAGGCGGCTCGAGAGCGTACCGTTGTACAGAGGCGCAAGAAACAATAAATGCTATGTTTCGGAAATGAAAAGACGTTTCAACTTTACTTTAATGATTGAGATCGAGAAAAGCAAGCCAAGCGATCGGTCTTGGGGGCTTCTCCCGATCACTCAACTTGGGGGGCTCATGATGAGGGCAAAATTAAACCGGGTTTAATCACAGTCGGGTCGTGTACACCGGTCGGGACAAGGTGATCATGGTAAAGACCGGTCTAGAAATTGAACCAGGCAGTTACGTAAGGAGGAAGGAATGTTGCGGTTATAGAAGTAAATGTGATCCTGACGAATTCGGGATCTGTGACTGAGTCGTAATAGGTAACCACCATTAGTACGAGATGCGTGATCGTGCTTATAAAGGTAATTGCCATAAGCCACCAAAAGAAGGGTAAAACCCTAAGATCGAACAGCTACCAAGAGAAGGCACTAACGAATCCAACGGTCAAGGAAGGGAGGTAAATCCTATATAAATTAAAGCCTTACACCCAACAGAGGTATCTGAATCGTTTCCCTCCATGATTATATTCAATTCAAGCTCTACAAATCACCAGAGCTTTGTGATTAGTTCCATTACTAACTTAGCCTTCAGCAGTGGCCTCCTGACCCTACGGTCGGGCCACATCTAACACCGTTTTGCCGGTCAATCTCCAAGGATCTAAAGGCTGAGCAGATTTTGGATGCATCACTATCGGATTTAGATTTAGATATGGATAGCAATTTTGCTAATCGGATTCGAATACCAAATCCAATCTGCTTACAGGTCTTACTTAATCCCTTCTGTCTAACTCCCTCGGAGGCAGTCATAATGAGCGGGATGGGAAGTTTTAAGCAGTAAACGAAAAAGAGGATATGTGACTTACACAACTAATTCCATAAATTAGATAGAAAGAACTCAACGTCAGAGATTAGATCCAGTAACATCAAGGGTTGACAATCCAGAATGTCTTGCCAATGTATTTTCATAGCGGTTCTGCTATCACTTTTCCCAAATAATAAAGAGAGATTCTATAAATACCCTTTTACTCCAAAATTGCAAATCTTGATGATGTGGATGGATAACCTTCTTGAACTCCTGTTGTTCAAAGACAACGTTTTTTAGTGAGAAGACTGAACGGGGTTTAAACCCAGAAATCCGACAGAAAACCGTTTAAGGAGGATTTAGTTGTAGAGTTCTTCTTTTCATCTTTTAAGATAAGATTTTCCATTTTTTTTCCTCATAAATTATTCTTTTTTCTCCAATCTCCCCCAGTCACCACTCCTCCAGTTCGGTCTCTTCAAGTCTTTCCTGATCTATTACAGCTTCAGATCCTTTGAGCTTTTCTTGTAAGTGAAGATAATCTCTTACTTATGACCTTTCAGTGTCAAACTAATTGACAGCTAATCCACATCTATACATGCATTTCTTGCTCGCTTTGATATTTTTCTTCTACAGATGGGTTGTAACCATTACATTCCTCTTTCTTTTCCTGAGGGAAATAGTTTCTCCTTTCGCTAATTTTCTGTGACTACTGAAATCATCAATGGCGGGTGGTGGATTTGCTGATCCGGAAGCTGCAAAAAGGGCTCATCTCTATGAGTATAGAATCACAAAGGCTTTTGTCTTCGCTTGCTGCGTTGCTGCACTTGGTGGTTCTCTTTTCGGGTATGATCTTGGTGTTTCAGGTAAGATTCTCACTTCATGATCTTAATTAATTGTTTTATCTTCTTTCTCTGGTTATAATTAGCAGTTTGTGATCTGGGTTATATGTCATATCGTTATGATGAGAAATCCCCGGTGGGTTGGTCTGATTTTAGGCTTTTCTAGGCAAGTTAGTGAATATCTTTTGGTGACTTCTTTCCTACTTCTGAATTCTTGTTTCTCCTTTGGCCAAAAAAAGAATTCTTCTTTCTCCTCTGAAAGTTCGACTTTTGAAGAATCTGGCTCGTCTTGTATAAGTAACTCATGCTGTTTTAGCGCCGAGTTAGTCGGAAGTGAAAAAGGAAGGAATATCTAAGTCTTTCTTTTGGTAGAGAGGAATCTAAGTCAAGCAACCCCACATGAACAAATTGAATATGGTAGACAAAATTTGGGCAAGTGGGGTATCCCTTCGTGTCCCCTACCCAATAGTCAAAAAGTGCTCTAGAAGCCAAGAAAGTGATAATAATCGAGGAGTGCCTGAACCCATTCAGTAGATTAGTCCCCTCACTTTCTCAAAAAATTTAAAAACATTTCTAAATAACTGAATCCGGGAGATCGTATAGTTTTCAGAGACAAGTTATTGTGTAAAATTGTTTTTACCATTAAGAGATCATTCTTTGTTTGAAAATAGACATTTAATAAACTGTTATAGAGATATTTCTCAACTAAGCCTATAATACGAAAATTCCAATTTTCAGTAAGGATACGAAATGGGAGAGTAACCTAGAGAGGGTTTCTGAACAAAGGTTGGGGTGAGGGTGGTCTCAAATTCTTAATCCTTTGAAAAAGTATGTCTTACATGTTTTGTAAACTATTCTTTTCTTCACCATTTTATATCGCTTTGTTCAAATCATGTTAGTATGCACCTATCATTGATTCATCCGTTCTCCAAGAATACTAGAATGCAAAAGTTGTTCTCTGACATACTTCCACAATCTTTGGTTTCTATAATGTCACAAAACTAATTAGTCAATGCATTGAGCTATATTCTCTAAGAGATCATTCTTTGTTTGGAACTGGGTGTTTGGTAAACCTATTATGGGGATATTTTTCAATTGAACTCACAATATGAAAATTCTAGAACTTGTTTGATAACTAACTAAAAAACAGTTTTGGTGTTTCTTGTTTCGAGAAACAAATTGGTTGAAATCCATTTGATAAAATTGTTATTTATTTATTTATCTTTTTGAATTTTTGTAGCATAAATTTGAAAGCTACAAAAATTTCTTCGTCGAGAAAAACTTTTGAAGCAACTACAATTCATTGTTGCGTCTATTTCTCAAAGAAAAAGTTGAGCACATTGGGTCTAAGTAAAATAACTTTAGAGAGGTGTATTCATAGAATTGTACGTTCTAAATATAAAAACCATGCTAAAACTTTCTCATAATGTTAAAGAACTCTTCAATTTGTTGTTTCTTCAACAATAACAATCAGGATTGTTCGATTCTTCATCTTCTTTATTTCTAGCGACCTAAGTTTCACCTTCATCTTATTTATCTCTAGTGAAATCCTAACCAATGTTTTTGCAAAAGGAGCCCCTATTCTTCATCTTTTCTATCTCCGGTTATTGTGACAAAACGCTTGATATTGCTTCTACTTCTAGATTCAAGTTTTATCAAACACCTATAAAAGTGTTTCTGTTACTGTGAACACTCAAAATTGTTTTTAGTGTTTCTTGAAATAGAAAAAAACACTTTGGTGGGTTGTCCAATGGGTTCTTAATTTTTAAGTGAAGCACAAAATAACTGGAAAGGGGTTTACAAACAAGTGTTGGACTGGGGTTGGCCTCAAGAGGCCTTCATAGTTAGGATCATTATGTCACGTATGTTCTACAAAGAGCTATTTTTCATACCACTTTTTCGGTCCATTTCAAGCATTTTGATATATACATTTATTATTATTATTATTTTTTAAAGGATATATACATTTAATAACTTCTTTTGAGAGGAAAAGAGTTCAGTGATATACTTAAAAAAATCTCTGGTTTCCATACATTTTTTATTTTTTATTGTTTTTGTCAGTAACTTCTCACAGAACTAATTTATCGGTGTCGCTGACCTGTATTTTATCAGTCAAAGCTGCCTCTTATGACTTTGGATCGTCCATATCTTTTTTATTTTTTATTTATCTTCTCGATAAGCAGCTCAACTTGATAATTAATGTGGACCATTAGTGACGCACTCTCCTTGGTCATCAGAGTTGTATCTTCTGAAGCATTAAGCACGGGTCTCGTGACTCATACTCACTTGAGCGCATTTCAAACCCTCAAAGCAAATATTAATCTTACCAGAATAAATAAATTAGATGTTCTAATCTTATCTTTATTAAGATCTTTGGCACAGGAGGATTAGGTCTAGCTTATGTCATCTTGTTTGACCTTATCCTTTCTTTGGCTGATAAGAAATCGCGCAATTTCTTCTACTCAAAAACAAAAAAGAAAAAGAAAAAAAAACGAAGAAAATCGAACTCATGAAATATACGTTTAAAAAATTTATATGATCAGATTTTGAATCTTCTTTTTTTTCCATCAAAATTTTGAATCTTCATTTGTTGTCGCATGAGTGTTTTTTTAATGCATTCTAGACTATGATAGGTGACACTTTTCCACTGTAATTACAATTACAAGATTTTATAGACTTATAGTCATTGAAGCAATCTTTTACGGTTTTTCATGCCTATTTGCTTTTTTTGTTTTCGTTGCTTTTCTTGATTTTTGTGTGGGCAAAGTCATTCATCATTTTGTTAGCTATTTCTTGCAAGTTTTCATTTTTTCCCCATTCATATTGCAAGTGGCATGAATTAGTTGTGTCGAGATTCTCTATCAGTCAAAGTAAATGTCTATACTCCTTTCACACCTTTCAGAGGGTGGTCCACCTTTGAAATTTGATAAGATAAGTTAGATGCGGGACCCCAAGTGTGCTTCCTTCTTAATATGTGATGTAAAGTGTAAGAAAAACATAGCCTTTTACCTTAAGGGATAAAGGATTTGGACAACTAGTTGTCTTCTATTCCACATGATGACTAAAGATTCTCTTTTAAAGTTTGTTGCCTATTCCTATGATTTAAGGGATACCCATTTTCTTCCCAAACCAATTGGTTCAACTTAAATCGAACTGAATTAAAATATTTTCTTTTCTTTTCTTTTGGTAGCAATTAAAATATTTTCATTATCCTTCTAAATTCCAATCAATAATTATTCTAACGTTGACCGATTAGATCTTGTTTTGTTTGACAAAAATTGATTATATGATAGGGTTATACAAGTCATTCTACGAATTATCCATATAGAATCAACTATTGGGGGATTTCCTTTTCTTATAGCTAAATTGTAACCTTTGTTGTTTCTTAACTCTTTTTTATGGAAGTTGAATAGATTGCAACGAAGTAAGCTCTGCAGCAATGTTGGTTATGACACAATATTTAGATTCCGTGCTAAAGCAAGTAGTTGCCTATTTTCGATAACTCTATGAGACCAAATTACAACAAGAAAATTTGCATATCCCCTTATAGATTGACAGTCATTTGAACATCCAGCTCCAGTCTGCATAATAAGGTCATTTTAGAACTATCAAAAGAAGTTCCTTTTTAAGTAACGTAAAATTATCTACATAATAGACCAATGATCCAAAAGCGGGATTGTGTATGAACCAACAATCTTTGTTAACAACAAATTGAATATCAAAATAAGTCGAAATAGCATATTAGAGAACCCCACCTATACTGCAGTAGAATGTAGAATCAAACGTAAGCTCACTAGAAAATTTACTCAATTGAGCACTGGTGAAAATTGAAGTTGTCACATGCTTACAATCAGCCATATTTGCTTTGATAAGTAAATCTTGTATATACTTGTGATATGGAGAAAATATAACCAAACCTGGTTTAATCTTGGTTCAATCCTCGATCTGGTCGGGACGAAAGGAATCAACTCGCTTCCAAGTGAGCCGGGTCCAGGAGATAGCTTGCTGAGGAAGAAAACTAACTCAGTCACAAGCGCGCCCTAATCCGATACGATCGGAATAGGCTAATCAACCTAAAGGTGGCTAGCAGTATTCGGCGGCTGCCAGTCATCGCTATTATCTGAATAACTACCATAAAACGATCGTATTATCAAGGAGTCATCTACTAGTCCAACCTAGTAGAGATCTATCACTCAACGGATCTATCTGTTAAGATCCAACGACTATCCGAAGAAGGCTCAAATACATCCAACGAAGGAGATTTAAAGGTACACTCTATATAAGACATCACCTACCCTCAAGGTAGAGGATGGACGAACACACATACACAGATACATACAATCTGAATCATATTCTCGTTATTCATTCCTTAGCTCTGTGATCCAACAGAGCCGTTTGTGATTAAGTTCATCAACTGACTTAGCCTTCAGAGGTGGACTCCCGATCCCAGCGGTCGGGCCACATCTGACGTTCGTTTTTGCAGGTCATTCTCAGAAGATCTAAGGGCTGAGCAGATTTTGGACGCATCATTTGGCGCCGTCTGTGGGAAACGTTTCAAAAAGCTATGGTAACTAGATCAGCGCCAGCAGTAGCAGCAGCTGCGGCCCAGCGAGAAGCTGGCGTCCAAATTCCCAGAGTGAACAATCCGGATATTCCACAGGGAAGTCGACCCCTTGAAGTAGATGGTGGTCAAGGGGGTAATAATCCTCCAGATCCACTCCAGTATCAACTGGATCAACTGAAACTCCAGATGTTGGAGATAAGTCAGGCACTCCGTGTACTGACCAGACAAGTGGTGATACCATAAGCACCCGATCATCGTGATGCAAAAAGGCGTGCATTACAGCGGAATCAAAGACTGATCGATGAGCAGAATGTCAGTCAAAATTTCTGGGAAGGCGACCGATTGCGAGAAAGAGAATCTAGGAGAACTGGAGATCTCCCTAGGCAAGACGATCGGTTCGACGGACCACAAGGAAGTACGATCGATTCAAATACAAGGTTGGTTGCGGGAGTACGCACTCACTCACCGACTATCAGACGCGTTGCTCGAGATAATGATCGTGTTGCTTGAGAGAATGATCGCATCATTGGAGATCGGTTAGAACATATTGGTTAAGAATTGGCCAATATCAATCAAAAGCTCGGACAATTGGCGAGAGGGAGAATAACCGATGATATCTATTTGGTTATTCGAAAAACTCCATTTGCCGGCCCCATAGCCGAATATCAGTTTCCTCATAATTTCCGTTTGCCAACTTTTTCCACGTTCGATGGTTCGGGAGACCCCACAGCCCACATCAGTTATTATCAGCAGACTATGGCAGTCGCAGGTAATGCTAATGAAATCCTTTGTAGGGTCTTCGATTCGTCCTTGACCGGAGCAGCACAAAAATGGTTCTCGAATCTCCCTTCGGGAAAGATCGTGGATTTTGACGAATTGGGCGCAAATTCATAGGACGATTCCAGAGTGGAATCCAAATAAAAAAGACCGAGGAGACCTTGTTTACTATTAGACAAGGGAAAAATGAATCGATTCGGGAATACATGAAAAGATTCAACAGGGTTACAATGGAGATAGAGAATCTAGATGAGCAAATAGTTAAAACTGCTTTGTTCACTGGACTCACTAACCGACGACTCTTGGAGTTATTGCTTCAAGATATGCCTACCACTTATGCTGAACTGGTACACAAGATGCCAAAAGCAGGGAGAGTTCACGGAGATCCTAGACGCATGCCAGGGGGACAATAAAGCCTCTACAAAAGAACAGAAGGCTCCTGAGAACAAGTAGAAGCCGAAGCAGAATGTTGGCGATCGAGTCGAAAAGCCTCATCAAGCATGGCGGCAAAGATCTCCCGGTAAAAGTGAGTATACTCCACTAAATACTCCTCAGGCTGATATTTTAAATATTCACAAGAAACAGAATATCTTGAAGTGGCCTCCAAAGCTTCCCACCAAGCCTGGGGAGCAGGATCGAGAAAGGTATTGCCGTTTTCACAAGGATTACTGTCACTATACCAATGATTGCAGACATCTAAAAGCAGATATTGAGAGATTAATATCTCAAGGACACTTGTCCAATTTCGTCAGAAGAAAACGAAAGGAACCGCGAGACGCAAGTAACAAAAGGGACCGTTTAGTTAGCCCAAACCAACCGACGGAGGCTCCTAAATCTAAGAAAGATAAGGAGGTGATCGATACTACTTGGTCACAATCCTAACAATTTTTGGAGGTCCCGAACCTGAGTCACTCCGGAAGCTGAAAGCAAAATCCAAGTTCGTTGGGACCGGAGAAACGCAAAAGAGTAAAAAGCCGAATGGTGAGGGTTCGATCACCTTTGGCGAAGAAGATGAAAGAGGCGTCTGTTTACCTTGTGATGATGCCATAGTCATCAAGGTAGAGGTTGCACGCCGTGAAGTACACAGGGTGTTGATTGACACTGGGTCTACTGCAGGCATTTTATCTTATGATGCTTATCAAAAGCTTAAAGTGGATGAAGACTTGATGGAGCCGTCATCCACGCATCTATATGGGTTTGCAGGATCGTCTGCAATAGCAGAAGGATTAGTACAATTGGACCTATCAATTGGAAGCTTCCCCAAGGAGGCTACCATTCGGGTAAATTTCTTAGTGGTTCAAGAGCTCCCGGCTTATAACGTCATCCTCGGGAGACCATCCTTATCAAAGTTAGGTGCTATCGTTTCAACGAAGCACCTGAAAATAAAATTCCCGACAGAAATGGGGATCGGTCAAGTTTCATCTAACCAGAGAATTTCTTGGCAATGTTATGTTGCATATTTAAAAGATAAGGAGGGCCCAAGAAAGGTGACAGCGCTACCAATTGAGGTACGAGATGATCGGGACGAAGCAGAAATGCAAAGGCCCTTGCCAAGAGAAAAACTGGAACAAATCCAGTTGTATCCCGATGATGAAAAAAGAGTTACTTATATTGGGTCTGAGCAGCTGGGAGAATTCAAAGAGGAGTTGAAGTCTTTTCTTCAACAGAATAGTGATGTGTTAGCGTGGTCTGCGGATGACATACCCGGAATTGATCGGCAAGTTGCAGAGCACAAACTTTGGATAGATCCAAAAGTGAAACCAGTTATTCAGAAGAGGAGAAATTTCTCCACAGAAAAGTACGAAGTCGTTCGGGGCGAAGTTGAGAAACTGAAGAACTCTGGTTTCATTGAACCAATTGAATGTCCAATCTGGTTGGCCAACGTGGTAATGGTCAAAAGGAAAAATGGAAAGTGGAGAATGTGTACAGATTACACAGATCTCAACAAGGCTTGCCCTAAAGATTGCTACCCGTTGCCCAAAATTGATCTATTGATAGATGCAACAGCAGGATATGAAACATTGAGTTTCATGGATGCATACCCAGGATATAACCAAATCCTTATGAACCAGAAGGACGAAAAGTTTACGGCTTTCATGACTGATCGTGAAAGCTTTTATTATAAAGTCATGCCGTTCGGCCTGAAGAATGCAGGGGCTACTTATCAGAGAGCCGTCAACAAAATCTTTAAAAACTTGATCAGGAAGAACGTGGAAGCATACGTTGACGATATGCTGGTAAAAAGCACTGCGAGAACAAAGCATATTGAAGATTTAACAGAGGTATTTTTAGTACTGCGAAAATACCAAATGAAACTTAATCCGGAGAAGTGTGCCTTCGGAGTTTCATTGGGCAAATTTTTGGGCTTTATGGTATCACAAAGGGGTATTGAGGCTAACCCAGCCAAAATACAAGCTTTGATTGATATGGAAGCCCCCAAAACTGTTCGAGATGTGCAATGCTTAACGGGGAGAGTAGCCGCGTTGAACCGTTTCATCTCACAGTCAGGAGAAAAATGTCTACCTTTTTTCAAGGCACTCAAGGATTTAAGGGGCAATAAGGAGGCAAAGTGGATTGAAGAATGTCAGAAAGCTTTCGAAGACCTGAAGGAGACATTGGGAAGACCATCGCTATTGTCCCGACCTGAGAAGGGAGAAATTTTATAGCTGTATTTGGCAGCATCTCTTTCGGCGGTAAGCGCAATCCTCGTTCGGGAAAAAGACAAAAAACAGTGGCCAATCTATTATGTCAGCCACGTACTACTCGATGCAGAGATACAGTATTCTCAGATCGAGAAGCAGGCTCTGGCTCTTATGATAGCAACTAGAAAACTACGGCCATACTTTCAGGCTCATCCAATCGAGGTATTTACTACTTTTCCCCTTTGTAAATTTCTTCATAAACCTGATTTGTCTTGAAGGATGCTAGCTTGGTCGGTTAAACTTAGTGAATTCCAAGTAAGCTTTAAGCCTCGAACGACAATTAAAGCTTAAGCACTGACCGATTTCGTAGTAGAGACTACTGCGCCGATGGAGGAAATTGCCGAACCCACTATTCCGACCGTATGGGAAGTATATGTGGATGGTTCGAGGGGGGGGGGGCTCGTGATAATATAACCGAACCTGGTTCAATCTTGGTTCGACCCTCGACTCCGGTCGGGACGAAAGGAATCGACTCCGCTTCGAGCGAGCCGGGTCCAGGAGATAGCTTGCTGAGGAAGAAAACTAACTCAGTCACAAGCGCGCCCTAATCCGATACGATCGGATTAGGCTAATCAACCAAAGGCGGCTAGCAGTATTCGGCGGCTAACACTTATCGCTATTATATGGATAACTACCATATAACGATCGTATTATCAAAGGAGTCATCTACTAGTCCAACCTCGTAGAGATCTATCACTCAACGGATCTATCTGTTAAGATCCAACGACTATCCGAAGAAGGCTCAAATACATCCAACGAAGGAGATTCGAAGGTACACTCTATATAAGACATCACCTACCCTCAAGGTAGAGGATGGACGAACACACATACAGAGATACATACAATCTGAATCGTATTCTCGTTATTCATTCCTTAGCTCTGTGATCCAACAGAGCCGTTTGTGATTAAGTTCATCAACTGACTTAGCTTTCGGAGGTAGACTCCCGATCCCAGCGGTCGGGCCACATCTGACGTTTCTTTTTTTGCAGGTAATTCTCAGGAGATCTAAGGGCTGAGCAGATTTTGGACGCATCAACTTGCATTGAGAGAGATGCATACAGTCAAAAACCTAGAAACTGACCTACGAAGAAAATAGTGCGGCCTAGATCTTTCAAGGCAATTACACATCCAATCTTGGTTAGAAATTGAGTGAGAATGGAATCTCAACTGCCAGTTAGAATGAATCATTAACATAGACAAGTATATACATAGTGCCATTGTTCCATGATAAAAAAAAGACATGTGCCTAGTTTAGAGCTTGAAAAACTATATTCAAGAAGAAAAGAGTTGATTTGGTCAAACCAAGCACAAGTAGCTTGTTTAAGACTATACAAAGATTAATGAAACTTATAGACGCAATCTAGATGTTAATGGTCAATAAACCTTGGCGACTGCTTCATATAAATAGTTTCATTAAGAAAATCATGAGGAAATGCATTTTGATTATCCAATTGTCTGATAGACCAATCTAATTACTAGTCGAATAGTGGTAGGTTGTGCAATAGGACTAGAAGTTTCATTATAATCTAAATCTTTCTGTTGATTGAAGCCCTTATAACTAACCTGGCCTTGTATCTTTTAATAGAACCACAGGCCTTCCATTCTAAATTGGAGGGACCAAGTTCCTTTCTGTATGGAGGCTGTAAATTTTTCATTCATAGCCTTACGCTAGTGACAGTAATTATTTGCAATGTTGAAGGAACATGGTTCAATGTGGGCTAGGTCAATGGAGGTGGTGGAGGTGAGTAGAGCTATAGGGAGAGAAGGGCCAGCCTTAGACTGGTCATCATAGGATAAAAATTGATAGGAGAAGCTGCACTGAGAGGGAGGGGGTGGTTTATATATATATATATATATGAGAGAGGTTGAATGGACCATAGATAGTAGTATGGATGGAACGAACTCACTAGAGGAGGAGCTCAGAGTGGGTGTAGGCTGACGTGGAGGATACAACTATTAAAGGAGAGGAAATGGGAGCCCTAGGTGGAGGTAAAACTCGAGATGGGCCAAGGAGAGAGGGTAGGGTTTGTGATGAGGAAGGGGTCTTACTAGGAAAACCCACCATGAAAGGGAAGTGTTACTCATCAAAGACAACATGGCGTGAATCAAAGCATCCAATGCCACGGTGGTGGGAGCTATAAGCAGGAATATATGCAGCCCAAAAGGAAGCTCTGGTTTATTCTTAGTGTAAGGGCAAAGACATGGATAATAGGCACACCCAAAAATTCTTTAAGTTTCATAATTAGGTTGAACCCTAAAAAGCTTCTAAAGAGGAGACAAATCACCTAAATTTTTGTAGGAAGTTAATTAATTAAGAGTATTGCAGTCTCAAAGGCACGATTCTAAAACTTTTTAGCGCGAGATGGATAGATTAAAGGAGAAATCCCCATCTCAACAATGTCTATGGCGATGCTCTACATCCCCATTGTGCTCATGTGTACAAGGGCAAAGGGAGGTGATCGACAATCCTTGTAGTAAGAAAAGTTGAAACATTCAAAATTCTCCATCCCAATCACTACGAAATCATTTTATTCGTCGAGAAAATAAGTTCTCAACTAGCAACTTAAAACTTATAAAAACTCCCAAAACATCAAATTTTGAATGCATCGGATAGAACCAAATAAATTTGATAAAATTATCAAGAAAGATCACATAATAGCAAAAATTGTCAACATAGTTAATTCGAGAGGAACTCCACACATCCAAAAAAAAATTAAATCAAAGGTCCATCATAAACAGGAGAGCAAATTGCACCGGCACCCCAAAATGGAGGCTTTAAAGCATTGACACCCCACTTTATATTTAAAAAACACAAAGACCCAAAATTGAATTTTTATTGGATTTATTTGTCCAATTTTATCACTGAAAAAAGTTAATCAGTGTTTATTTTCTTTTAATTCCAAAAATATCCCTATAATAAACAGTATCTGAACTGTTTTCAGTGATAAATTGGACAAATATATCCAATAAAAATTCATTTTTGGGTCTTTGTGTTTTTTAAACATAAAGTGGGGGTGTCAGTGCTTTAAGGCTTTCGTTTTGGGGTGTCGGTGCAATTTGCTTTAAATAGAATCTGAACTACGAGAAGGAAACTAATGACTTTTCCCTTGTTGACATGCACTGCAAATAAATGGGTTCTTTTTTATGTAACTAGTAAAAGAAAATTGGAAATCAAACAATGAACATATTTAAATGCAAGATGGCCCAATTTTAGAGTACCAATGAGATACCGATGAACGTTCACCAAGCAACGCTTGGGGAGAACATGAATCAGCCAAGCAAAGCTAATATAAACCATTCTTACTGCAGCCCTAAAGAGACAATTCTCCATTGTACTATCTTTCACATAAAACACATCAGAATGAAACTCAAACATGGCATTGTAATTACAAGTAAACTGATAAACAGATAACAAGTTCTTTTGAATAGTTGGCACATGAAGAACCTTATGAAAAAATGTGATGAAGATAAAGGCGTGCAAATAGAGATATTGCCAATATGAGCAACAGGCAGCCCCATGCCATTACCAACGTGAATCTGATCTGATTCAGTTTTAGGCTGAGCAACATAAAGGTTCTCAAGAGCATTGGTAATGTGGTTTGTAGCTCCGGAATCAGGGGTACAATAGAAAATTAAGGAGAAGGACCAAGAGTACCTTGGAAAACATGATGAAACTGCTGATAACAGTCCAGTGCTTTGTGTCCGTGCTGATTGCATATTTGACAGTGATCCATTGAATTATGCTGGTTATAGCCACTAGAAACACGTGATGATGGCTGAGCAGAACCAGTAAGGTTGATTAGAAGTAAACCTTCCACGAGAGGACTTGCCTCTATTGTTGGATCAACCTCCGTGGAAGTGAGAGGTGCATTGAGGACGGCCACCAGTGGAAGCAGTGGACTGTGTGTTGACCATGCTCACCATCGGCTGAGATGAATCAAGGTAGGCTTCGTCATCCTTCAATCTGATTTCCTGGGTAAGTGACATACCACAAAGCTCAACATAGGCAACAAGAACGCTACAGTTGCCTTGTCTAATATTTTGTAATTGCAGACATAGCTGCATTTATATGAGCAGTAGCAGAACGTTGAGAAGAGACATTTAAGTTGTAGCCAGACGTCCCTTGAAGCCTTACATCCTATAATTTGAGTATGAACTGATTCGGTTAAAGATGCAATGAGCTAGCATATGGGCAACTAATTTTGGCAAATCCACCTCTGGTAAGCCAGATTAGGGATAGCCAAGGTTTAAAGTATCCCACTACCATACAATACTAGCCGATACGTATTCATATTTGATCCAACCGATACGATACATCTCGATACGTGTCTCCATTGAATCACATTAAAATACATTAGCCAGAGGGATACAATACTCGATACAGAACGATACGTCTCTTAAAATCACCTGACCGATACGATACTCGATACCGATAGTTTAAACCTTGGAGATAGCTGCAGTAGATGCAACAGTGCCAGTAGTTGTAGAAGAGCTGGATGCAGGGATGCTAGAGGTGGGCACTTGGAAGATCCATCAACAATATCATAAAATCCTTAGGTCTCGAGCAGCAGCACTAGTTGAGATCACTAGAGCAGATAGGTAGTCTCGAACAAGGTTTAAAGTATCGGTATCGAGTATTGTTGGAATTTATTAATATAATTAATAAATTAAATGTCCAAGGGCAAATTTGGAAACTCACTATTAGGGCGGTTACAAAATAGGGTTATATATTTTGGTAACCATCGCATAATTTAGAGTGATTGCATTACGTAAGTTTTCCAGAAACGGCGTTTCCCATCTCTCTCTCTCCCTCTCTCCAAGAAATGCAGGAAGGAGAAACCTAGTGGAGGTTTCCTTCCTTTGCCTTAGAGCATTCTTCCATCTTCTTTCCACACGGCATTTGGGTTGTGGAAATACTTCCCTTTCCTTGTGATTGTGGAATCATCCCGGTAGAGATTTGGTGGTGGAACGAGAACGTGGATCCAGATTTACTTCCACTGCGAATACTTCATAATAGGGAAAGCGAATCTAGGTAAAGATATTTCCCCCATCAATTAATTGAATTGAACTAATTGGACTAATTGAAAATTTTATAGGACCGTTGTTCGACCAGCTATGATGTACGGTGCAGAGTGTTGGGCTGTTAAAAAGAATCATATAGATAAACTCAGTGTAGCAGAAATGAGGATGCTAAGATGGATGAGTGACAAAACTAGGATGGATAAGATAAGAAACGATCATATTAGAGTTGGGCTGGGAGTTGCTCCCATAAGTGATAAGCTTAGAGAAAGTCGTTTGAGGTGGCACGGCCACGTTCAACGGAGACCTATAAATGGTCCTGTACGGAGAAGTGATATAATTCATATTGAAGGAACTAGAAGAGCTAGGGGTAGACCTAAGATAACCTTAGGAGAAGTGGTGAGAAAGGATATGTATAGCTTAGGCCTTGTATCTAGCATGGCCTCGAACAGAACTGATTGGAGGGCAAGAATCCATGTAGCCGACCCCATTTAGTTGGGACAAGGCTTATTGTTGTGTTGTTGTTTAATTGGAATATTACCAACAAGTATCGTATCGGTTAGGTGATTTTAAGAGACGTATCGTCCTGTATCGAGTATTGTATCCCTCTGGCTAATGTATTTTAATGTAATTCAATGGAGACACATATAGAGATGTATCGTATCGGTTGGATCAAATATGGATACGTATCGGCTAGTATCGTATGGTATCGTGGGATACTTTAAACCTTGGTCTCGAATAGCTAGACGTATAGAAAATTGAGAAGGGAACCCCAAGGATTGGCCCTATTGGCAAAGACCAATGCCTCATAGTATGGGGTCAAGAATTCGAATCTCTTTAATTAGGGCTATGGGCGAAGGCTTGTCGTATATTTAAATAGTTATAAAACTAATCCCTGAGGATGTAGTTGAAGTACACATACACTGACCAAACGAACCTTAATTCTAGAGAAGAAGAAGAAGAAGAAGAAAAAGAAAGAAAAAAAAGGCCTAAAGCTCTGATGCTGTATAAGAAACCTGTGAATTATGGTTAGGAGGAATGACGATTAGAAGAAGGAGAAGAAGAAGAAGAGGAAGACACAAGTTTACTGGTCTGGTTGGATGTGTGTCCATGGGAGTGTAGAGATGTAATTTCTTATTCGTTTGGCTTGTAGTACAATGCCTATATAAAGATTCGCTCACCCCTAGAGTCCTTGTTCTTTAATCTTATAAGACTTTTATGATTAACCCTTGTAGAGTTCAAATTACATTATATTATCTTCTGTTGTAACTCTTACAGAGTTTAGGTTTAACACTAGCCGCTAGGATTTTATAAGTCATGGTGAGAGGTGATCATTAGGGCTTTGCATGACTGTGTTTGAGATGTAGTAGGACTCCTAAATGACTGTGTTTGAGATGCAGTAGGTCTCCTTCTAGCTATCTATGCTTAAGAGGGAATGGTGGCTAGGGTTTTGTGCTGAGTATCCTTAACAACAATAGAGATCTCCAACCCCAAAAACTTACATGCGTCTATAGATTTTGTAGGTAATACTCCATATAATTTTCAATTCCATAATTCATAGGGGAAAGATCCTTACTTGGATCGCTTTCCTAAAATATAGAGTATTTGCAGTGGAAGTAAACTGGATCCACGTCCTCGTTCCTCCACCAAAGTTCCATCGGGATGATTCCACAATCACTAGGAAAGGGAACAAGTTCCACAACCCAAATGCCGTGTGGAAAGGATGTCAGGAGATCTAAAGCAAGGAACTCCTTTCCTGCGTTTCTAGGAGAGAGGGAGAGAGAAAGATGGGAGCCGCCTCTTTTCTGGAAAACTCACGCACGAATCACTCACTATTTCGTACTCTCAAGTGATGCGGTGGTTACAAATATATAACCTATATTTTGTAATTGCTCTAATACTAAGTTTCCAATATTGCCCTTGGGAATATAATTAAATTAATAATTATAAAATCCAAACGTCTTCCACTTGCACAAGGGCAAGTGTTAGTCTCTCTTTCACAGTGTGTCCCAGACACAAATGTATATCTCAAATATACACATTCAATCTCTCTGCTATGTATCCTAGATACATAGACCCTCTTTGTCCCAGACACACATGTATATCCCAGATATACATATATTGATCTCTTTGCTATTTATCCCAGATACACAAATCACTTGTGTCCCAGACACTAACATCCACAAGTCATACTGGCAAAATGGGTTGTGCGACTGGTGATATACTTGCACGTGTGAGCCCCAAACTAGAAACCTTCCAAGAAGGCCAGAATGACACATCACTCAAAGAAACATATCAAATAAGCATTAGTATACTGTATACCACAGTGTCCTAGGTTTATTCAAACTCACCAAACTAAAGGTATCTCGATCCCTCTGAGAGATCACCTTCTTGTCCTTAAAATGTTCACTACTGTAATACATACAGTTGGCACCAACAAACATTTTTAGGGTGCAGTTGAATCAAACCTTTCCTTTTGCCCCAGACCATCACTACACTTAGGATTGATTCCTTTACCGGTAGTGCCCCTTTAGGTCAAATTAATCATGACCATAGGTAACACCCCAAAGTAGCCACATCAACCCTTCGTTTCATGATGTCGTTGAAAGTCACTAAGAACACTAATGGACCATAAGGTCTAGGACTCACACAATGAAAGGAGTAGGGATCCATCCTCTCACTTTCAATGATCGCTAAGCACACATAGTATGATATACGTGCTATGGTGGAGCATTCTATATACAATAGAACGTATGTCTATCTCAACACCATACAAGTCTTAGTCTAGTCGCAACCTCTTGCGCCTAACCCGAGTTTCTTTATTGTCGCCACCCTAGCACCACATAAAGTACTCGCACCTGGCTCCTATAGGCAACATGAATAGTGGGAACATTCATGTCGATTCTCTTCACAATAGAGAAACTCACATTGATTCCAAATCAAGGTGACATCATGATTATGAATTGACCTACACAAAGTCATTCACAATCCGTCTCATCTCTGCTCGCCTCCAAAGCGCCAGAGGCGAATGCTCGTGTGAGTGAACCATTCCCTTGCCTATTGACATATCTTGTTTTATACTAGAAGAACACAATCACACAGAAAGTGAATAAAATAAATGCTGGAATGAACTCATATTACTCAATAATAAGAAAGTTTCAGTACAAAAGTAAGTCACAATCTACGCAAGCCCAAAGATTTTACATGCGAAATAAAAACATCTTTGGCTATAGGTTTGGTAAGAGGGTTACCTACCATCTGACTAGTAGATATGTGCTTAAGTACAACTTTCTTCCTTGATATAATGTCTCTAACAAAGTGATATCTTAACTATATATGTTTAGTCTTCCCATGATACTTGGGGTCCTTGACATAGCTAAAAGCTGCTGTACTATCATAGTAGACAAGGGCAACCTCTTTGGATGTCATCACAATTCCAGTATGTCGAAGGAATTTCCTCAACCAAACAGCCTTTTGAACCACAGCAGAGCATGCCACATACTCTACTTCCATGGTCGAGAGGGATATACAAGTTTGCTTCTTGCTACACCACGAAATGGCCCCGCTATTCAGTAAGAAAGCATATCCAGAGGTTGATTTATGCTCATCAATGTCTACAGCCCAGTCGGCATCGCTATAGCCAACTAACCGCAAATTCGATCATTGGTAACACAACATGTAGTTACTCGTTCCTCTGAGATATCTCAATATCCTCTTGACTACTTTTCAGTGCTCTATGCTTGGGTTTGATTGGTACCGACTAACCAAACCCACTGCATAACAAATATCCGGCCTAGTACACATCATAGTGTACATAAGGCTACCCATTGCACTGGAATATGGAACTCTTTCCATGTTGGTTTTCTCCTCTGGAGTCTTAGGACCCATATCAAGGCTCAAATGCAAACCCTTCTCCACTGGAGTATCAATTGGTTTGCAGTTGTGCATCTGGTATCTCGTCAAGACATTGTCAATATAGGTCTCCCGAGATAAACCCAGTAATCTCTTTTGCCTATTTCTGACAATCTTGACACCAAGCACATAGCTTGCTTAACTCATGTCCTTCATATCAAATACGGAGGACAACAATTTCTTAATGGTTTCCAATAGCTCCTTGCTATTGCTAGCCATAAGTATGTCATCTACGTACTATGTCAGAATAACATATTACCATCAGATCTCTTGGTGTAAACACAATGGTCTTCCTCAAGCATAGAAAAACCATTTTCCATCATAGGTTGGTGGAAGCGCACATTCCACTGTCTAGATGCTTGCTTTAAGCCTTATATGGACTTCTTAAGCTTGCACACTTTGCGCTCAAGTCCATTAGCTTCAAAGCCTTGAGGTTGATCCATATAGATCTCTTCCTTAAGTTCTCCAATCAGAAAATCTGTTTTTACATCCATCTGATAAAGCTTCAAGTCCAACTGAGCAACAATGGCTATTATGAGGCGGATTGAGGCAAACCTAACCACAGGGGAAAACGTTTCCTCACAATCAACACCCTCTCGTTGGGTGTAGCCCTTAGCCACTAAACGAGCCTTGAATCTCTTAATAGATCCATCCGCCTTTCTTTTGATCTTGAGAACCCACGTATTCCCAATTGCCTTTCGGCCTGACGGTAAGTCAACCAAGTCTCAGACATGATTAACTTTCATCGACTACAACTCTTCCTTTATGCTTTCAACCATTCCTTTGAGCTTGACCCTGCAAGAACTTCCTGCACGCTCTTCGGTTCATACTCATCGAATGAAGTCATCTCACAGTCGATCTCTTCAGGAGTTACCATGTAGGCTTTATCTTCTATGTCGAAATGTCGACATGGAACTAGCCCGCGCCCACTACGGCGTAAGTAAATGTCAAATTGCTCACCCTCTGAGGTAGCTATCACATTTGCACTCCCACTCCCACTAGAATCTTTTGGATGAACCCCAGGTTCATTATCCAGAATTTGAATCCCTGGAGTGACAAGACCACTATCTTGTATTTCAAAGAATTCCGATGATTCTTTGTTAACTCCTAAAAGAGATGGAAAATCATTCTCCAAAAATGTTGCATCCCTAGACTCTAAGTTTCGTTCTCCTCTCACTCTTATCTAGTCCAATGAAGACATGGCCCTTTGAGGGTTCAGAATATCTCACAAAGATACACTTTCTTCCTCTGGGTCCAAGCTTTCCATATTGGTGAGAAGTAGAGTGAACATATGCTGCACATCCCCATGTGCGAAAGTAACTCAAATCTGGCTCCTTCCGGTCCCACAACTCACATGGTGTGGAAGGAACCGATTTGGTTAGAACTCTGTTAAGGATATAGACTGCAGTCAACAAAGCATCTCACCATGTTTAGCAAGGTTCTATTCCTCCTCTCAGCAACCCCATTTTGCTGTGGAGTCCCTGGAATAGTAAGTTGTCTAGATATCCCTTTTTTTATCACACAACTCTTTGAACATATCGAAGAGATACTCTCTACCTCTATCCGTTCTAAGAGTTTTAATATTTTTATCTAATTGATTCTCAACTAAACTCATGAATTTCTTAAAACATTATAGAGCTTTTGACTTATAAGAAATTAGATAAATGTGACCATACCGTGTATAGTCATTTATGAATGTGATGAAATAAGGCTGTCCTTTTCTAGTATGCACATTCATGGGTCCATACACATCTGAATGGATAAGTTCTAAAGGAAGAGACTCAAAGCCTTTTTAAATGGTTTTCTAGTTGCTTTTCCTACTAGACATGACTCACAGGTTGGAAAATCAAATAGTGAACCTTGGCTTAAGAGACCTTCTATTGCCAACCTGTTCATCCTATCTAAGCCAATATGTCCTAGTCTAGCATGCCACAAATTAGAATCAATACACACAATATTTTGGCAAACAAAAGCATTACTAGGATTAGATAAGTTATCAATTATATCCAATACAATAAAACCATTATAAAAAAAACCATAACCATAAACTTTATCACCTAGATACAAAACCAAAGAATTGTTTTCAAATACAACTCTAAAACCATGTCTCAAAAGATAAATAACAGAAACAAGATTCCGCCAAATGTTTGGAGCATACAACACATCATGAAGTAACAGTGTCCGACCACCTTGCAAAACTAATTTGCATGTGCCTATGCCATGAACCTCCACACTTGAGTTATTCCCCATCGTTATTCTCCTGCTTCCTCTTGGAATATGACGGTATTCCACGAAGCTCGAGCATTCCCTTGTTTTGTGTTCTGTCGCACCTGAATCAACAATCCACAAAGGATTTAGTTCAGCAAGCATAGTAGAACTTGTTACATAACAAGATGAGGTATAACACACAGTACATACCTCCTGCTCAGTGCAATCATGAACAAAATGACCAGGCTTTCGGTACATGAAGCAAATCAAAGGTGATTTCTTCTTGCCAGCTCTACTCCCCCTTGAACGCTTGGGGCCATTCTATTGCTTGGACAGCTGAGGTTGAGCTTTCTCTCTCTTGTGCTTGAAGCCTGCACCCTTACTAGTGCTAGCTTCAGCAGCAAGTACCTCAGTTTGAGGGGCATCAGCCAACATTCGATCCTTCTCTAGCTCAAGATGCTTGGCAGCTTGATCAAAAGTCTTGACATCATCAGCATGAGTCAAGAAGATCTTCATATGCTCCCAAGTCTTTAGCAGGTGACCGATGACTACAGAGAATTGCTCCTCATCAGTCTTTTGGCGCCCACATGCGCTCAACTCACTAATCATGTTCGATATGATGGTTATATGCTGCCTCATGGTGTGACCCTGGTGCATTTTATAACCGTTAAAAGTGAGTCCGAGTTGGCGGCCTCTTGTGGTGGAAGTCCCTCCGTACTGGAACTTCACAGCCTCCCACAAAGACATTGTAGTCATATGCTTCTCAAACCGAAGCATCAGGTCATCCCTCATGGAGCTCAGGATTGTAATCCTGGCTACTCGGTCTTTCATCTTCCAGGCATTGTATGACTCAAGGTCCCTGCGATGCTATGCAGTGGTACCTTCCTCAGGTGGGGACATGGTCTGGTTTATGGTTTTCAGCATATCCTGCTCTTTTAGGAGATATTGCACCTTTCGGTGCCAGAGGTCATAGTTCCTCTCATTCAACGTATCTTATTTAATGAGGTCAGCAACTATGCTCTTTGTAGCAGCCATTTATTCTAGAGACATTATATACAAGGATGAGTTCAACTGTTCTAGCATAAAACACAATACAACACAAGCAACAACAAATCACACTAGCATAGTTAATCTATGGGATAAGCATTTAAATCGAAGAGATGCTAAAAAACATTCAATTAAATTCTCATGCAAACCCACATAGACTTATACACTAGTTTCATTTTGTGCAAGAAATATGATTAATATACCCATAATTAAAAACAGTTTTAAAAAGATAAAACATGTAATCATGTTAATGTTATGAGGTGGTTCACACTGAACACTTCTACCTCATTAGCTCCTACTCGGCCCCATTAGGCCCTCAATGCCCAAACATCACACAAATTGTCGAGCCATTGGCATCTAGTAAATAGAAACACATTCAGAACTGGACAAACTCTCAGACGGATTCTGAAACGGCTCTCTGTCTGAGAGTCCGTTTGCCCAAACGGATTGCCGTCTCACCAGATGGACAGTCCGTCTCCCAGACGGAAATTCTGTCTGCGTCACTGTGATTAGACAGACCAATAGACGGACGTCTGTCTAGTCCACAGTGACCAAACAACGTCATTTTTTTTTTCATGAACGGAAATTTTTCCAAAAAACGAAAGAACACGTTTTCTTTCTCCCAAAAAATTCATCCAAAAAAATATGCATGAAAGAAAAAAAAAAATAAAAACCAGCAATCATTAAACAAAAATAATTCTCATGGATTATCAATCATGCAATTTTTTCATAAGGAAAATTTAAAAAATCCTCCCACTCGGATCCAAACCAAAACATAAGGGTTTCTAAAAACCCTATCAATTCTCCCATGGGTTTCCTATTAAACCATGGATATTCCGCGGGTTACTATAAACCCCTTGATCCTTCCATTGAATCCATACAATGAAAATAAACAATGGGGAGGAACCGAGAATAGTGGGAATTCCACGACTCTGATGCCAATGTAGGTAATACTCCATATAATTTTCAATTCCATAATTGATAGGGGAAAGATCCTTACTTGGATTCGCTTTCCTAAATTATAGAGTATCTGCAGCGGAAGTAAACTGGATCCACGTCCTCGTTCCTCCACCAAAGCTCCACCAAGATGATTTCACAATCACTAGGAAAGGGAACAAGTTTTGTCACACCCCGCTCGTCGGGCCCGATTACCCGCCCGACAACCCGTGGGTCACAGGATCCACGGTTTAGTCTATCAATAATAATGAATACAAATACAGATAATCAAGAGCAAGAATAGTTCAATAATTATTAAAAAAGGGTACAGGAGTCCAAATACTCCGATAAATATCCAATAAATAATCAAAGGAAAGAATCAAGAATCAAATGTAATATCGAGTTCAGCGGAAGCAAAATAAATAACTATATAATCTTCTTTCGGTTTCCTTTTCTAAATATAAAAATGGGTTTTCTAAATTAACAAGTAAAGATGTCCTCCAATCTTTCTCCCTATGATCATAACAATCCTGGCAATTTGCCTCTGTCAGCCATCAATGGTTGCTATAAGCGCTCATCAAGCATCTTCAGGAGGCTTCATGCTCTGCAAGTTCATGTATCACTGTCTGTGTCACATCAGCTTCATACGAGAAGGTTCTTTCATATGAATCATTTCCAACTTCTGACGTTGTGCAACCATTTATACAACTCATATAATATATACGATGAAAGGAATGAGTTCCAACGAACTCAGTAAGGAACAAGCAATTCTCATATATATGTCAATACAATCCACGAATGCACAGATGAAATGATATGGATGGTATGCAGAAATATGAATGCTACTAAGATCTAACTATGCAAGTCTTTATTAGCTGACATGCTTTAAGATATACACCAACCCTCCTCTGGGTAAGTCTCATCACTCTGATCCGGCAAATACTGGTTACCTCTGTAGGGATCCTGGGCTAAAAGGGAAAGTCCACACCTGGCTCTCAAACCATGGCTGGGGGTTAAGTCAACACTCTCTCACCACGACCATTGGCAATGAGTACTGGCGCATGTCGGGGTTTCTAATCCAATGCAAGTCATAAAGGTAACATACTATATGGGGTCCAGATACTTCCCCTATGGCACCAACCAACTCGGTTCAGTATCCTTCGCAACCTAAGAGTGAGAACCCTCATGGACTGGCTACCGCTATTGGACTCCACTCCTTAACCCTATGGTCATTCACATATTATTGGGGCGGATGCTCTCATGACTCCTCACGACACACGGTTCGTTCCTCGGATGTCCATGAGCCCAACGCTAACATATGCAACCCTAACATTACATGACCAATAGTGGACCACTGAGTCTCCGCATGGACTGGTTACCGTTGTAGGATGAAACATAGTCATGTCACCATTGTCACGGGTCACCCGGCTTCAATTCCCCTGCCGAAAGGGTAATAGCATGTGGGGTACCTAGCCATGCAATTCTAGACTCTCCTAAGTATGTCATACAGTAATCATGATAGTGCTAGAGGCATTAGTGAGCATGTGTCCCATACCACAGCCCTCTGATATCTCCAGCCAAGATATCCCAATGGAATACCTCTTCCATCACAACTACACTACATTACTCTTTATCATACCACTGCAATATCATAAAAGATGAAGTACATCAAGGAACACCACAAACAACAAGTATACAATAAGATTCGCATGCTTTATACAATTACAACAAGTTACATGATCAAAGAATAGTAAATAGAACAGCTGAATCATCATGTATATGTAATTGCATATAAATAAGAATGCATGTCCTTACCTGTAATTATGTCAAATTCCTCTAACTTGAATTTCAGAAACTATTATAAGACTTTTACTTGAAACAGAGAACACCTGGGCATAGGGTTACAAGAATATATAAGAGTCAAGAGTCAAAACAAATCCAAAATCAAACTTACATAGACACTGAAAACCGGCCGGTCGCTTAGGTTGAGCGACCGCCACTAGTGACCGCCCCAAAAACAGAGAGTTTCAATCCGAAACTCAGGCTTCTGATCATCCTTTTTCAATCCGGATTTCGAGTGATCATGGCCTAAGTCTCGAATCTAACACTCCTAAAGACAATAGGTGAAGGGAAAAATAACAATCATCATAAATGAATTACCCAGAAACTCTCCCCTTGATTGGATTTATCCATTAACAAATGCAGGGATTCGTTTATGGACAGGATCTTATCAAGAACATTGGAAAGGGAGTACAACAAATCAATTGGGTAACCACTAACAAAAAGGGATGGGTTCATATCAATTAGAGGTTAAAAAGAAGAGAATTGCAGATGGAGATTCATTACCTTAATCAGAATCACCAAGAATAGAAGATAAAATGTTCCATAACATTAACAGCACTTCAGACCTGAATCTCGCACGTTTCCACAGCCGTCTAACCTCCAAACATAGCAACCACGAATAAAATATTCGTAAAAGAGGCGAGGGTTACCTTTTATAGAAGTCAGGGGCTAAAATAGGGCAAAACCTCGAAAACAGACCGGGCGGTCGCTCCAGGCGGTCGCTTGGTTCAATCGACCGCCAATAGCAACCGCCCCCATGTATATTGCTATACAAGGGTGCTTTGCTCATGGGGTTGAAGACCAAGTACAACCTAACCCTAATGAAGATATGGGGGAGATCTTAGTTTGAAAATCAATCTCAATAGGTCTATAACAAAGGGGTTAGGATTTCATCATACATAACCTATGGCTCTCATGGAAAGGCTAGGGGGAATCAAGATTCACCGTAGGGAAAGAGAAATAAAGAATGCACAATCTAAAAAGGTGTTGGGGAGTTTCCAACAGATAAAAGAACGTTAGGGTTTCAGATATGGTTACCTCTCATGAGAGTTACCCATAATTAACTCACACAAAAACAACCCAAGATAGATAAAGGAATATCTCATTAGTATTTCAAAATAAAGAAAAGGGTTTACCAATGAGAAAAAATAAGGTTCACAATTAAAGTGAAAGGAAAGAAATTCTAATCATACGATTAGGGTTTTATTAACAAGAATCCGTGTATCCCACGGAAAGACTAAGGAGAATAAAGATTCACCCTTAGGGCAAAGAATTTACAATCAAGAAAGGTTTTAAGGAGGGTCCAATGAATTAACAGAAATAAAAGGGTTTCCAATTGGTTCCCTCTCATGAGAGTTACCCAAGAATTTCCCCTCAAAATCTCTCCCTTCTGGTTTTCAATGGTCTAAGGAAAAATTAGGGATCAACTCCTCAAATCATGAGGACAAAAGGGAAGGTCATGGTAATAATATGAGACCTTCCCCACAATCATAAAGATAGGTAGAAAATTCAGGGAAAGTGTCATCAAGATCTTTGGTGGAGTCAAATTCAAGAATCATCGCCATATGGCTTCAAGAATATAGAGTGAATTGGGGGAATTCACTCTAGGGCTAATAGAATTAGAGAAGAGGTCATTACAGCAGTGTAATACCCTTCTCATGATCAGAAGATCAAAAGTAGAGAAAAAAGAATGAATTAAAGAATAAACGAATTGAATACCAACCTTTTAGAAGAGAAAACGATGAAGAAACCTGAACAGATGCTTGAGGATCTTCCTTGGCTTCGAAGGAGAGGTTCTAGGGCTTTTCCCACGTTCTCCCAAGGCTTAGAACAGATTGAGAGTGAAAAACATGGAGTTCCCCCTTTTAAATAGCACAAAGAGTTCAAGAATTACTAGGATTTCACCAAACTGACCCTATTGGTTGATTAGTTGCCAAAGAGGAAGTTCTAAGGTCCTTCCCACGCCATCAAGAGCTTTAGAAACATAGTGGGATAGCTTAACACGAATTTCAAAGAAATAAAGCTTTTAAAAACCTTCAAAACTAAAAATTACCAAAATGCCCCTGCCTGGACAGCTTGTTCAAAAATAGGGATTTAATGGGCCTAACTTCAATATTTTTAGATGGGCTTCTTTCAACACATCATACTACTTAGTATGGAGGGATGTCTTCAAACTAGGTCCAACTAGGCTTTAGGTCCATCAACCAAGTTCTTCATCACAAATAAATAGTTCAACTCCAAATCAAAAAAGGTTTCCATAAAGAAATACCATCATCAATATCCATGGGTTTTGGGTCAAACACCATATCTTCTACTGAGATGGCCCACAAAGACATCTTCCTCATTTTGGGACATTGGATCAATCCTAAGGGAAAGGTCTGACATGGCTTCCTAAGATTTTCAAAGACAGTGAAACTGAAATCACAGTCCAACTTCAAAGTCAACATTAAACAAACCTTACTTCACCCAAAATAGATAGAGTGTTCGGGCTAGATTTGGACTGGATGTCACAAGTTCCACAACCCAAATGCCATGTGGAAAGGATGGTCAAGAGGTCTAAAGTAAGGAACTCCTTTCCTGTGTTTCTAGGAAAGAGGGAGAGAGAAAGATGGGAGCCGCCTCTTTTATGGAAAACTCACGCACGAATGAATCACTCACTATTTCGTACTCTCAAGTGATGTAGTGGTTACAAATATATAACCTATATTTTGTAACCGCCCTAATACTGATTTTCCAATATTGCCCTGGGGCATATAATTAAATTAATAATTATAAAATCCCAACAGATTTATTACTAGTAAGTACCCACTTTAAGCTGCTCACTGAATTCGACATATTGATCTTCTTCTATAATGTGGTCCAGGTGGTGTGACGTCAATGGATGACTTCTTGATACGTTTCTTCCCAGACATATATGCAAGGAAACAACAACATCTCAATGAGACAGATTACTGCAAGTACGATAACCAGCTCCTCACTCTCTTCACCTCATCTCTCTATTTCGCTGGTCTTGTCTCCACATTTGGGGCCTCATATTTGACCAGAACGAAGGGTAGAAGAGCCAGTATTCTTTTTGGTTCCATTAGCTTCTTCCTTGGTGGGCTTTTGAACGCTTGTGCTGTCAACATAATCATGCTCATTATAGGCCGTATTCTCCTTGGTTTGGGCATTGGGTTTGGAAATCAAGCTGTCCCTCTCTATCTTTCAGAGACTGCTCCTCCCAAAATCAGGGGTATGGTTAACCAACTCTTCCAACTAACTACCTGTCTTGGCATTCTGGTTGCCAATATCATCAACTACTTCACTGACAAAATCCATCCATGGGGTTGGAGATTGTCTCTTGGTTTGGCCATGGTCCCTGCTGCTCTCATGTTTATTGGTGGTCTTTTCCTTCCTGAGACTCCCAACAGCCTTGTTGAGCAAGGAAGACTAGATGAAGCAAGACACAACTTGGAAAAAATTAGAGGCACTACCAACGTAGACGCAGAATTCCAAGACCTACAACTAGCCAGTGAAGCTGCGCGTGCCATTAAGCATCCCTTCAGGAATCTTTTAGCACGAAAGAATCGTCCACAGTTCGTGATAGGAGCTTTGGGCATCCCAGCATTCCAGCAACTCACTGGCATGAATTCTATACTTTTCTATGCTCCAGTCATCTTTCAGAGCTTGGGTTTCGGCTCAAACACTTCTCTCTACTCATCTATTATAACAAGCAGCATGCTTGTGGTTGCAACTTTCATTTCCATGTATGTTGTTGATAGGAAAGGTAGAAGGTTTCTCTTCTTGGAAGCTGGTTGCCAAATGATCATTTCCATGGTAATCTCCTTCTCTCAGTTTCTTCACTTTATATCTTTTCTTCTCCTGCAAACTAACACTAGCATGACTTCTTATTTTCTGCAGTTGGTGGTAGCCATTATTCTTGGCATCAAATTTGGACATGGAGTTGAGCTACCTATATCATATGCTGCAATCCTAGTTGTCATGATATGTGCTTTTGTCCTTGCTTATGGGTGGTCATGGGGGCCTCTAGGATGGTTAGTACCAAGTGAACTCTTCCCTCTGGAAACAAGATCGGCTGGCCAGAGCATAGTTGTCTGCAATAACCTCTTCTTTACAGCTTTGGTTGCACAGTGTTTCTTGGTGTCTCTCTGCCACCTCCAATATGGAATCTTCTTGTTGTTCGCAGCTTTGATTATGATAATGAGCTGCTTCATTTTCTTCCTCTTGCCAGAAACAAAGCAAGTTCCCATAGAGGAGATAGTATTCCTATGGCAGAACCATTGGCTCTGGAAGAGGTATGTCGAACCATCAGATGGAAAAGTGGTGCGAGTGGGTTAATTAGATTAACACCAACTCTGGAGATTTGTATGCGTGTAATGGAATTTACTACAGTCACTATGATGAAATAACAAATTTAATTTCTGCCTTGAGAACTACTGATAAACCTGTCCGTTCGTCTACTCTTGAAACGCCTCTACTTGGGATATGGGATTGGGCTAACTCGAGCATATATGATTATATTTAATTAGGAGGAAGAGGATGATATGCTGGTTGATAGGCATGCATGAGTTCCCTTCCTTGTTGTTCCTGTTATGAAGATTTTTTGCTGGAATTGTAGAGGGGCAGGTAGTAAGGTTTTCTCTACCACCCTGAACCACTATAGGAAGGAGTATAGACCGGATTGTGTCGTTATCCTTGAACCTCAAATTAGTGGGAGACATGCCACGAAGGTGATAGGAAGAATGGGAGGTTACACATGTTTTCAAAGCGAGGCTATGGCCATGTCAGGAGGTATTTGGGTGGTGAGCCTAAATAATAAGGTCCAATTCAAACTTATCAAGGAACATAGACATTGTCTTTTTCTTGAAATCAAGGATGATAATGGTAGGGTGTGGCTTCTTGTAGCGACATATGCTAGCCTGACATAGAGTTGTAGGCAGATTTTGTGGGATGAGATTCATAGTCAGATTGTGAAATCCAACCCAAACCCTAGCTTAGACGCCCTAATTGTTTTGGATGAAAAAGGGCTCGTTTGATGTTTGACCTTGAAATTGGACCTTAAGTATAGTATTGATATGTTTAGAAGGTCCTTGGAAGTCAAGTCAAACATCTCCCTTAATGTAGATCCGAAGACTTGAAGTGAAGGAAGAAGACTTGGTGTGCCATCTCAATTGAAGACATGGTGTTTGACCGAAAACCCATAGATATCGATGATGGAGTTCCCTTTCTTGAAACTTGTCTGAATTTGGAAATGAAATGCACCTTGATGTTTAAGAGTTTGGTTGATGGACCTAAAACCCATTTGGATATGGTTTGAAGGTGCCCCTATGTGCTAGGAAGGTTGTTTGTTGAGTTGGGAGAAGCCCACTTGAATTTGGGGTGTTTTGGGCCTTCAAATCCCTATCTAAGCCATGCTGTCCTATGCTGTTGACTGGCCAGTCAACCAGCCCAGTCAGCCAGCTGAATTTAAGATCCAAGAAAATCTTCTTTTTAGGTCTTTTTGGTGTTCTATATAAGTAGACTTCGTGTTTCTCAGCTTTCTTTGTTGCTAGAACCCTTAGAGAACGTGGGAAGCCTCTCTCAAAGCCTCTCATTGATGTTTTTGAAGAATTCTTGTAAGATCTAAAGTTCCTCCTCTCTTGTTCATCTTCAAGGTTAGTATACTACCTCTATATTCTCTAATCTCTTCTCTCTACTGTTCTAGTTTATTGTTTTGATTGTGGAGAAGGTGTTACACTACTATAACTACCTAATCTGTGGTCTCCTTGTGTCTTAGAGTGAATCCCCAATCTATCTATGCATTCTTTGAAGCTATATGGTGATTCTTCTTGTTTCTAATTTGGTTTTGGTAACATGATTCATTATCCTTGTAAAGTGCTATTTTAACCGATTGTAGATTTGTTTCTTATCAATTTCTAAGCATGATCTATTATATTCAATGTCTTTGAATGAATTTCCATTCATTCCATTGATGCTATGATCTTCATGCTTAGTTTTTAGCCATGGTTCATATGATTTCTTGATGAAGCCATGATCATTCATTTAATCTGATTTCTCTAGCATATTAGATCTGATTATATGATAGTACTCATCTTTGATCTATTGCTAATGATCCTCTTGAAATGATCCTTCATTCTCCTTTACATCCATAGTCTTTTCATTGAAAACCTTGTTGTTTCTAAATTAGAAAGTTATGTTTTCCAAATTTGAAAGTTAGGTTTTCCAAATTAGAAAGTCATGATTTTTCTTAATCATGGATGGTGTCTAATCCATGCTAGATAGTCTTAGTATGTTTATGTGGAGTTTCCCATAGAATTTCGGAGCAATCGGCCTTCAAGCGAAGAAGTTATGACCGATTTTGTATTTTCTCGCTTGTAGACACTATTCGCTAGGTCGATTGCTCGGTCCACTTGGATCAGTCAACCAGCTCGATCGGGACAGCATTGCATATGTCACATCCACCCAGCCGGTACTCTACTTGGCATACTCGGGTATGTGATCCACAGTCCCAAGGATCAAGTATCGAGCAACCATGCCTCCCACCTACGCGATAACACAATCATGAACAATAATAATCAAGGTAAAACATGTAATAAAAGGAATCATGAATAAGATAAAAACAAGATAATCAGAGCGCGGAATAAAAGATACCAAATAAAATCAAAAGGAAAGGAAGTGAGCGGAAATCACTCCCTCGGTACACAGCGGAAATTAAATTAGTGAAGGTTATAGTTAAAGATCCATGTTCCAAAGAAATAACAGTATAAAGGCCTAAACTAAGGTCTCCTCGGTTTTATACAAGATATCCTCATAGGTGTACACATAAGAGACCAAACATGGCCTTTCCCACACTAAGGTCGGGCTAATCCTGGTACGGAGGGTAATCACCCTCGGGATCTTCACCGTAACCTTCATAGTGGCCAAATCCTTTAGAGTAGTATGAGGGATCCTGGTCCGTCTCGAGGAAGGAGCCATCAACTTCTTCAATACTTGCAGAGAAATCTAACAAAACAATTGCACACAAAGGAATGAGTTCAAAAGAACTCAGCAAGGCAGTTAATTCCATAATACATAAGCAATATGATACAAAACATAACATGGTGCAATATGATATGAAACAGATGATGTAAATATGATTCTAACTCTACATATGCTAATCTCTAGGGTAGACATGCTTTAAGTCATAGCACCATACTTCTTTGATTAAGTCTCAATCACTCAGCACCGGTTGGTAATGGGTCCTGCATCCATATCGGACAATCCATGGTTGGGGTTCCGGTCACCGCTCTCTCACACCTCCATTTGGTCTAAGTATTGGCGCATGTCAAGGTATAGCTTAGCCCAATGCAAGTCATCTACTCAGTGTTATCATGTCAGATCCGGATACGTCCATTCCTCCCATCCCGGGATCCTTTCCGGTATCCTTCACACTAGAGTCAACGGATATAACTCACCGGACTCACCAACCCTATTGGTCATCCACAAATAGTAACGGGAAGCTCTCACGTCCTCTCACGGATATAACTCACCGGTTTCGAGCGCCCGTGAGCCCAAGTCTAGCTATTTGCAACCCTACCAATGAATGGCCCCTTTATGGTATCCGCAATGTGATTTATGTCCTCTCACGGATATAACTCACCGGTCTCGAGCGCCCATCAAATCACACTACTACCACGGGTCGTTCGGTCTCAATGCCCTTCCGATTCGGGTCTGATACAACAAGGATATCCCAGCCAGCACATCTAGACAAGTCCTATGTATGTCATACAATAATCAAGGGAAAACGTCAATCGGCATCTTCGGAGAACATCCCATACTATTCCCTCCGTTATCCAAGGACAGAAATATCAAAATGACATTCCCCAATCCTAAATCATACTTTTCCAATCACATTCTCAGATTCAGCACATCATACATACATGATACATCATCATATTGAAAGATACGTCATAACATCACATGATCAAGTGTATAAGTAAATAGCAAGAATGAATAGACATGATAAACAAGAGTAAATAAACATGATGCTACTGTCACAAGGTAACTACAGTAGTCATATGATGTCCAAATGCAACCATTAAGCTAAGCCTACTAAGTTGTCAACATCAGTGTAATAATCACATGGTCTATGTTATATGCGTATAACTGTCCTTACCTTAAGTCGCGATGATGATAATACAATAATCTCAAAAGAATGATCCAAGGATGGTATTAAGACCCTAGACAAACATAAATGAAAGATTAAAAAAAAAATTGGGAAAATCAGAGGTCGAACGGGTCAAATTGGCGAATCACACAATTCAGCAACCAAGTGAAAAGTGCAGGGCTGAATAATGATTTTTTATCCGAAACCTAGCTTTTGGGGCTCGGATCGATCCGAAACTTGGAGGTATTGATTGTAACAGTATAAGGACACTATCTAGCAAGTAATTAACATAATCTAATGGTCTAATTAAGAATCCCCAAATTGAAACCCTATGTTCTAAATACAAGAATCATAGCATCAATTGAAATCAAATTAATTGCAATGGAAATGAAGGAATTAGCTAGGGGAATTGATATACAATGGATTAGCATCATATGCTAGCATAGAAATTAGACTTAGCATACTACATACTTCAATTTAGGACAAGAATACAAGAAGTTAAGAAGAGAATCTGTCACATCCTCCCAGCCGGTACCCTATCTGGCATACCCGAGAGTGTGATCCACAGCCCGAAGATCAGGTATCGAGTAATCAACTTCCCACATAAACAATAATATAATCATGAACAATAATAATAAAAGTGCGGAAGATAAACCATAGATCCAAATAGGGAAAGAATGAATCATATATAAATCAGAGTACTAGATATAGTCAAAGTGTCTAAATCAGATAAGTAAAGTGAGGCAAAATCCCACTCTACAACAAGCGGAAAAGTAGTTCTAAAAGAGAATAAGCAAGACAGAATCTAATCCCAGTAGCATGTACAATGGGTAACTAAATTGTTCTCAACTTTATAGACAACATCCCTATAAGTATAGATCTCATAAACAGCACAAGGGCGCTTCCACTCAATGGTCGGACTAAGCATCGTACGGAGCATAACCACTCGCGGGATCTTCAGTGTAATTGTTGTAACCGCAATCACCTTCCTGGAGATATGCCTCTTCTCCTTGCGCTTTTTCATAGGGGCCGTCATAATATTCAGTACTTGTATAATAGTCTAACAAACATTGTACAATAAAGGAATGAGTTTCAAAGAAACTCAGTAAGGCAGTTAAATCCATAATAACATAAATGGCATGATTTCAGAACAAACATAAATGCAATATGGTATGAGACAAACAATGAATGTATGAATCTAACTCTACATATGCTGGTCTCTATTGGCAGACATGCTTTAAGTCATAGCACCGTACTTCTTTAGGAAGGTCTCAATCACTCATCATCAGTTGGTAATGGGTCCGGCATCCCACGGGACATTCCATGGCTGGGGGTTAAGTCACCTCTCTCTCACATTACCATTGGTCTAAGTACCGGCGCATGTCAGGGTAAAGCCTAGCCAAATGCAAGTCTTCTACTTAGTTACATCAAGTCAGATCCAGATACGTCCATTCCTCGTCCCTGACGATCCTTTCCGGTATCCTTCACACTAGAGTCCTCATAGTCCCTGACTACGGACTCATCAACCCTATTGGTCATCCACATATGGTAAACGAGAAGCTCTCACGTCCTCTCACGGGTTGGTTACCGGTCTTAAGCGCTCGTGAGCCCAAGTCTATCCATATGCAACCCTCCAATAAATGGCCCCCACAATGTGATTCCTGTCCTCTCACAGGTTGGTTACCGGTCTTTAGCGCCCATGAATCCCCATTGCTACCACGGGTTGTTCGGTCTCAATACCCCTCTGATTAAGGCCTGACATAACAGGACATCCTAGCCAAACACTACTAGACAATCCTAAATATGTCATCCAACAGTTTAGGAAGGTGTCCAGAGGGCATCTTTGGAAACATCCCATAATATTCCCCTAGTAGTCCAAGGACAGAAGTGTCAAAAGGACACCTCTCCTTTCCAAACCATACTTAAGCATACACATGCATCAATTCATATCAACACATATATGGTAACTTCATATATGGAAAGAAATCAATAACTACAATCAATTTGTATATAACTGGTAAGTAAATCATACATGAGTCAATTCAATATGAATAAGTAATGCTACTGATATCCAGACAGTACCACAGTAGTATAACATTATAAGAATCTAATTAAAGAAATAACTTAACAAGATTCAAATATAGAAACTAAGATTTACAATTCATGTTGTTAAAGAAGTAACCATCCTTACCTTTTATAACTCGCAAAGGAATCCTAAGAAATCAAGTAAGATCTTGGCAAACTTGAGAATGAGGTCCTAAACAAGTGTATACAACATATTAGGAAAGATCCCTAACAGAAAAGATACCAAAACATCCACAACATACCAATTCTGGAGTTGCTGTACTCATTGGTCGAGTGGATTGGTCGACTGGTCCAGTCGACCAATCAGTCGACCAATGCAGAAAGAGCCTAAAAAATCAGAGTTTTGAGATATAAAATCCGAATTTGGTGGTTCAAAAGGGTACTAATCAAGGGGTAAACTACATTAGTAGTATCCTAACATATAGGGGATCTCAAAACACTAATCAAATCAAGTCATCAAGATCCAAATTAGGAAACAAAAAGTTACCATAATTAGATCAATCATGGTTCTTGAAGAATTCAAGATAGAAATCAAAGACAAGAACAATAGGAGAATGAATCATTGATTCAGGTAAAGGTATCATGAAAAGCATACTTAGATCTTCAAGAAAATAGGCCTAAGAGCATAAATCTAAATAAGGAAACAAAACCTACCATATATGTAACTATCATGATTCATGAAGAAAACATGGTATGGTAGAAGAGAAACAACTAGAGATTGATAGATCATGGATCATGAAAAGAAAAACACAGCAATTGACTACTAACATGATCAATATAGAAGATCCAAGGAGATCAGAATTCAAATCAAAAGTTAAACAAAGACTAGATCATGGTTTGATCATGATTCCTTCAAAAGCTTGCAATGATCATGGTTAAGATCATTGTTTTAGCCATTAATCCTTAGGAAGATCATGAGAGACAAGTCCAGAGATGTTTGCAACAGAGAATGCAGCATCTCCTCTATTGTCTCAACTCAAAAAGGAAAGAAAAACAGAGATGGAGGAGAAGAAGAGAGTGTAGACATACCTTTGTTGCAAAAGGAAGAGTTTTGACGAAGATCCGTCAAGAAAATCACCAAGGATGCAAGGGAGATGACTTGCAGAGGTCTTTGGTTCGTTCCATAGAGTTTGGAGGCAGCAAATACGAAGTAGACTCGAGATTGGACTTAAATAGAGCAAGCAAGACCTAATTGCCAAAGACAGCACCCATTGGTCGAGTGGATTGGTCGACTGGTCCAGTCGACCAATCAGTCGACCAATGCAGACAGCAATTCCAAAACAGGGAATTGAAGACCCAGATCAAATCCAATCCTAAAGGGGTTTTGCACACATATCAAGTGACTTACCTAATAGGTAGAAATGCCTTCAAACCATGATAGAGAGCACTCCAAGTCCATCAACTAATCAGATCTTCATCAAGATTCAGTTTCCATAAATAGAACTTCATCATCAACTCTCATGGATTCAAAGCCAGACAACAAGTCCTCAACTGGGATGGCCCAAAGCTGACTTCTTACTTTACTTCGGGTCACTGGACCTACAAATAACAAGGTTTCCGGGTCAAGGTTAGGGCTGGGTTTTACATTCTCCCCCCTTAAAGAAATTTCGTCCTCGAAATTGAAAGCGTACCTGTGCTTCCAAAGAGGTAAGGAAACTTCTCCTTCATGTCTTCTTCCTTCTCCCAAGAAGCTTCTTCAGGGGTGTGGTTCTTCCACCGAATCTTCACCAAAGGGATGGTGCGATTCCGCAGCTGCTTGTCCTTCCTATCCAAGATTTCGGCCGGTTCTTCATCGTAGGTCAAATCAGCACTAAGTCCTTCAGGTGATTGCTGCAAAATGTGTTCCGGATTCTCTATGTATTTCCGGAGCATCGAAATATGAAACACATTGTGAACACCAGCAAGAGGCGGAGGTAATGCTAATCGATACGCAACAGGTCCAACCTTTTCCAAAATCTCGAATGGTCCAATGAAATGAGGGCTAAGCTTTCCCTTAACATTAAATCTCATCACACCCTTCATTGGTGAAACCTTCAGAAAAACTTTCTCTCCAACTTGAAATTCCAAATCGGTCCTTCTCTTATCAACATAAGATTTCTGTCTTGATCGGCGCAGACTTAATCCTTTCTCTTATCATATCTACCATAGCACTCGTAGCTTCAATCATCTCGAGACCTAAGACTTTTCTTTCACACTGTCTCGATCCAAGACAAAGGTGTCCTACAAGTATTGCCATACAAAGCCTTGAATGGAGCCATGCCTATTGTTGCTTGATAACTGTTGTTATAGGCAAACTCAACCAAAGCTAGGTGTTCATCCCAATTACCACCCATATCCACCACGCAAGATCTGAGCATGTCTTCCGATGTCTGAATTGTCCGCTCGGATTGTCCATCGACCGTGGATGATGAGCTGTACTCAAGTTCAATTGGGTTCCCAAGGCCTTCGCAAACTATTCCAAAACCTTGAGGTGAACCTAGGATCACGATCGAAACAATACTCAATGGCACACCATGCAGACGAACCACATTATCCACGTAAAGCCTTGCTAGCTTATCCGCAGTATGAGTGATCTTCATAGGAATGAAGTGGGCTGATTTGGTCAACCTATCAACAATCACCCACACAAGTGTCATTGCCTTTACTTGTCCGAGGCAAGCTAGTCACAAAGTCCATAGAGATATCCTCCCACTTCCAACTAGGAATAGGAAGAGGTTGAAGTAATCCAGATGGGGGTTGTCGAACGGCTTTCACACGTTGGCAAGTCTCACACTTGGCAACAAAATCATCAACATCAGCCTTCAGACCAATCCACCAAAAATGTCCCTTCAAGTCCTTGTACATCTTGGTGCTTCCCGGGTGTATAGTAAAGACTTACTGGTGTGCTTCCTTCAATATTTCCTTGTTAATTTCTTCGTTTGCAGGCACGCATAGTCTTCCTTTAAACAATAAAGCACCATCCATGGATATACCAAAGTCGGGGTCCGACTCAGGATTCGAAGAAATCTTCTCAACTTTGATCAAAAGTTCTTGATCAGAACTCTGCAGAGCAACAATCTTATCTCTAAGACCAAATCTTGCCGTCATGGCAGAAAGAATAAAATCAGAATTCTCAGGGACAATTTCCAAATCAAAACTCTCAATAGAAGACCACAATGGTAAACTCAAAGCATTCAAATCCAAAGTCTTCTTCTGGTTCTTCCTACTAAGAGCATCAGCAACAACGTTTGCCTTCCCATGGTGATACTGAATATCACAATCATAATCAGAGACTAGTTCCAACCATCTCCTTTGTCTCATGTTCAACTCCTTTTGGGTGAAGAAGTATTTCAAACTCTTATGATCCGTGAAAATGGCAATCTTCTCACCGTAGAGGTAATGTCTCCAAATCTTCAAAGCAAAGACAACAGCGGCAAGTTCTAGATCGTGAGTGGGGTAATTCCGCTCATAATCTTTCAATTGCCGAGAAGCATAGGCTACGACCTTGCCATGTTGCATCAGTACGCAACCCAATCCAAACTTTGACGCATCGGTATAAACTGTCATACCACCGGAACTATCAGGTATAGTCAAAACCGGGGCACTTGTCAATCTATCTTTCAACTCTTGGAAATTCTTCTCACAAAGGCTGCGGACCAAACAAACTTTTCTTCTTTCCCGGTCAACTTAGTCATAGGAGCAGCCAACCGAGAAAAATTCTCAATAAACCTTCTGTAGTAACCCGCCAATCCAAGAAAACTTCTTATTTCCTTTACCGACTTCGGTCTTTCCCAATCAGCCACAGCTTGAACATTTTCGGGATCAACACGAATACCTTCGGCTGAAACCACATGGCCAAGGAATACTACTCTCTTAAGCCAGAAATCACACTTGCTAAACTTAGTGTACAACTTCTTTTCTCGCAACCTTTGCAAAGTGAAACTTAGATGACTCGCATGCTCTTCTTCGCTCTTCGAATAGATCAAGATGTCGTCGATGAAAACAATCACAAACTTATCAAGCACATCGTGAAATACTCGATTCATGAGGTCCATGAACACCGCAGGAGCATTGGTCAATCCGAAGGGCATGACTCTAAACTCGTAGTGACCATACCGTGTTCGGAAAGCTGTCTTGAAGATATCACTAGACTTCACTTTCAATTGGTGATATCCGGATCTTAAGTCAATCTTTGAGAACACAACTGCACCCTTTAACTGATCGAAGAGATCATCAATTCTGAGCAGCGGGTATCTATTCTTGATAGTCAGCTTATTCAACTCACGGTAGTCGATGCACAAGCGCATACTACCGTCTTTCTTCTTGACAAACAAGACCGGAGCTCCCCAAGGTGATACACTAGGTTGTACGAAACCTCTATCAATGAGCTCATTCAACTGATTTTGCAACTCTTTCAACTCAGTAGGAGCCATCCTATACGGAGCTTTAGATACCGGAGCGGCACCAGGGACGAGATCAATAGAAAACTCGACATCCCTGTCTGGAGGCACTCCCGATAGATCATCAGGGAAGACATCAACAAAGTCACAGACAACCCTGACTTCATCGACTCTTTTCTCCACTTTACCCTTGCCTTCAGATGAAGCATCATCCACTAGGGCATAGACTTGCATCAGTGCAGACAGTACCTTCCTACAAACTCTTCTTTTCTCACCATGAAATTCTAAGACCGGACTTCCACAAATATGGAACTGAATCTTCTTTGAGGAACAAAGAAACACAGCTTTGTGGGCTATTAACCAATCAATTCCCAAAATAACATCGAAGTCCTTCATATCAAGAATTACAAAATTGGCTTCCAAGTTCTTCTCACCAATCAACACAGGACATTTAGATAACCCCTTATCTAGTTTCACAACAGGACCAGTAGGTGTACTAATCAATAAACAACTAGACAACTTCTCAAGGATTAGGTCAGTCTTCTTGATGAATGCAAATGACATGAACGAATGAGATGCACCCGTATCAAATAAGACAAATGCAGAAATGGAAGCAACTAACAATGTACCTGTAATCACTTCATGGCTTGGATCCTGCTCAGCACTGGAAATATTGAAAACTCTACCGAGAGGGAGGAGCAGGAGCACTCTTCACCACCGGAGCAGCCTGCTGGAAAGGCCGCTTCGGACAGCACGAGCGAAATGACCAGCTTGCTTGCAGAGAAGCAAACAGATTGTTGGGTCCAACAGGGGTAGCTGCAACAGAGGGCTTCCGAACAAAAGGCCTAGCACTTGCACTCGCTGGTGGTCGGTTTCCGCCATACCGTCTAAACCGGCCGGGCTGCTGAAAACCCGAGTTCGACCTACACTCTTAGGCTGAAAGGTAGGAGTGGGGTAGGGTGTAGGTCTCACAAAACGCCGATCATTACGATCCACCAACCCGGGGTTCCTTGGCTGCCGTGGCTTTTGCACACGTGCACTTTCCTTCTCTCTTTCTTCCAATTTCTTCGAGTTTCTGCACCACTTGAGCATAGCTCACTATAGGCCGGACTCGTGAGGTAAGCTTTAATGGTAGGGCGCAGTCCCTTTGAAGAACTTCTTCGCTTTGGCGAGGTCGACCTTCGAGAGAATCGAAGCAAAGAAATGAAGCTCCTCAAACTTCGTTGGTACTCCAACACGACAGAGATCCTTGTGTGAGAACCATAAACTCAGCTTCCTTCGCATCCTTCACCGCCTCGGGGAAATAATTCATACAAAAAGCCTCTTTGAACAACTCCCAAGTTACAACTCCCTGCATGCAAATCTTCCAAAATAGGCTGAGTGGAGATCCACCATGCATCAGCTTCTTGTTGCAACTTCTGTTCAGCAAACAGAATCTTCTGAGCTTCCGAGCATTGCAGATGTCGGAAAGCCTTCTCCAACTCAAGAAGCCACTTGTTAGGAAACAAGGGGTCCTTGGTAACTCCGGTGAAAGTGGGTACTTGCATCTTCGGAAAACTCTCCATCAAAGTAGTATGAGGAGTTCCAGCTAAACCTCCCGCATTCGAGACTGCGGCATGAGGATTCACATTAGCACCAGTTCGAGTCTCATTATGCAGAGTCATGAAACCCACCAACATCTGGTTGAACTGAGCTGCTTGCTGCTGCATCATATTGCCCATAATATTGGCAATATCACGGAAGCTTCCAACATTCGGGGCACCGGGTATCTCATGGGTACCATGATCAACGTTAGGTATCTCACCACCTCCATGAGGTATTTCACCACCTCCCTGAGGTATTTCACCACCTCCTTTACCGCTGGATTCACCACGCCCACTTCTCAGAGTAACCATTTTGCAAAACTGAGAACATCAAAATACCGAATTTCGAAGTTTCGACATAAACCACAAGTCCAAATTATTTGAAAACTTAAATCATGCTCAAATATATCCATATAGTCATCAAACAATAATCCATAAGGCAAAAATCACATTTTCCAAAAATTCAACAGCAAAAGAGGTCTCTGTGACCATTGGTCGAGTGATTGGTCGACTGACCCAGTCGACCAATGAGTCGACCAATGCGCATGTAATGCGAAAATTCGCATTATAAGCCTCATTTCCACATTCCAACTTCATTCTATCCTCTTTCAAAGGTGAGAGAGCTCTAGGGAAAGTCTCCAAAGGTTCTCACAAGTGTTCTTGAGGTGTTTTGGTGCTTCAACAACAACACAACAACACACAACCATCACAAACAAGGTAAATCTCTCATTCTTTCTTCCATTTTCATCTTCTCATGCTTGCATTTCAATCAAAACCATGCTTTGCTTGTATCCAATGCTAGAAATCATGCTTAGGAATACTTAGAAACATATTCCCTAGGTTTTAAACACAATGCCATGCATAGACAACAAGTTCTAACATATTGGTGTTCATCTCGCAACGTTTTCATACCGAAATCGTTATCTTTAGAAAATTTTCGTTTTCTCACAAACCGCTTGAAATTTTCGCATGAAATCAAATGCTACATGCTCAAGATGATATTGTAGATAGGTCCATAAAATTTGATTTAACCAATTTCAACTTTTCAAAAATCCAATTTTGACCTAAATTGCAAAATCCCCAAATTTTCCTTCTTGCTGAATTTTTTGCTTTAATTCAAGTTTTCGATCGATTTTCTTCAAACAAACTTCATAGACATGAAATTCCAAGTATTGCGCACATGATAGTATGTTCAAATCAAATTTCCCCCAAATTTGAAATTTTCCAAAAAATTACGAAAATACCCTTTTGGCTCAAATCTTAAAGTAGCACTAACTGGAAATGTCTCTTGTCTCTTTCACAGATACACTATGCAGAGGGGAGGGCGAGGACGAGGTAGAGGTCGTGGTCGCATTGTAGGGGCACTTAGGGGCAGAGGTCAGGTTCCTTCAGAGCCTAGACAGGAGGTTCGGAGACCAGACATGTTCGACACACCTCAGGCCGAGTTTTTGTACGAGGCCTACTTCAGTTGCTGTAATATCGAGTTGGGACGTCTACTTCACCTACGCCAGCTCAGAGTCTTTAGGATTCGGCAGAGATTCGACACGTTGCAGTGGACTCATCTCTTCACTGAGGATTTGCCGGTATACCCGGAGCTAGTGAGGTTGTTCTTTAGCAACCTTACCTACACAGAGGAGGCTTGAGGCCAAGGACATCCACTTAGACTTGTCTTAAGGAGCAGGGTCTTCCGGACTCAGATTCGCTTTTCCACCCGAGCACTAGCTGAGATCTTGCAGGTTCCTTACTATCCACAAGCGGTGTGTGTGGATACCTACGAGGAGCAGATTTGGACAGCCATCGATGCCGTACGAGCTTCGCGAGATATGCTCTATGCTATGGGATAGTCGTCGATGCTTCACTCCGTGGACCAACGGACGGATGACGGATTCTGCACGGATTATCGGTCGCATAGTCGGCCGAAACATTATGCCGAAGGCCGGACATCACCATCGGGTCACAGTGATGGAGGCCTTAGTCATCTACCGCATCTACATGGGCTTCGAGATCGATCTCTCCTACATCATTCAGCAGGTCATGCTGGACTTGGTTCTGCGGCCTAGCATGCGGAACCTTTGCTATGGGAGGCTACCGACCTTGATCTTCGGGCATTTCGGGGTGAGTTTCGAGGATACACCGGTGGACACCGGTTCACGGGGATACTCTATCGGGACTCGGACCATTCGTCGGATGAGACTGCAGCGAGCTCGAGAGATCTCCTGTCCGGTCCGGAGGGTGAGGATGATGAGGTGTCAAAGGATGGAGGAGAGGATATCGGTCCTGATAGTGATGATCAGGCCGGAGATGATACAGATATGCACGAGGCTGAGCCAGTGCTTCACGAGTTTCCTTCATCACACTTTGAGGCAGGTGGCCCTTCACATGCGGTTCCAGAGACTTCGGATCTTGGGGCACGAGATGAGATCGATGACTTCCATGCTAGAGAGGATGGAGGTCGGACAGAGCAGATGTATGAGAGGATGGAGTCACGACGAGGATAGGATAGAGCATCGGGTGACTCAGCTAGCGGAGGAGTTCGGAGCATACGAGAGATCGGAGAAGATCACCTAGATAGACTATACCCTAGGATTTTCATTTATGCATTCCAGATGTAATCGTTGTAAAAGCTTTTGAAATTAATGAAGTTCATTTTGTTTCACTTAATTATTGTATATTATGCACCTTTCTTTTATTTGCATTAGTGACATTTGTTTAAGTATAATTATGGTATGTTATTCGGAAATGTTCTGTTATGCTTCATAGGTTAAGTTTCTAATCCAAGTGTTCTATTATTCACTTCTAAGAGTAGAGGAGTCATTTCAGATCAATGACTCAGAAATGTTCAGTTATTGTCTTTTGTGGTTAGGATTTCCTCGAACCTTGGGCTCTGATACCAATCTGTCACATCCTCCCAGCCGGTACCCTATCTGGCATACCCGAGAGTGTGATCCACAGCCCGAAGATCAGGTATCGAGTAATCAACCTCCCACATAAACAATAATATAATCATGAACAATAATAATAAAAGTGCGGAAGATAAACCATAGATCCAAATAGGGAAAGAATGAATCATATATAAATCAGAGTACTAGATATAGTCAAAGTGTCTAAATCAGATAAGTAAAGTGAGGCAAAATCCCACTCTACAACCAGCGGAAAAGTAGTTCTAAAAGAGAATAAGCAAGACATAATCTAATCCCAGTAGCAGGTACAATGGGTAACTAAATTGTTCTCAACTTTATAAACAACATCCCTATAAGTATAGATCTAATAAACAGCACAAGGGCGCTTCCACTCAATGGTCGGACTAAGCATCGTACGGAGCATAACCACTCGCGGGATCTTCAGTGTAATTGTTGTAACCGCAATCACCTTCCTGGAGATATGCCTCTTCTCCTTGCGCTTCTTCATAGGGGCCGTCATAATATTCATGACACTGTAGAATAGTCTAACAAACATTGTACAATAAAGGAATGAGTTTCAAAGAAACTCAGTAAGGCAGTTAAATCCATAATAACATAAATGGCAGGATTTCAGAACAAACATAAATGCAATATGGTATGAGACAAACAATGAATGTATGAATCTAACTCTACATATGCTGGTCTCCATTGGCATACATGCTTTAAGTCATAGCACAGTACTTCTTTAGGAAGGTCTCAATCACTCATCATCAGTTTGTAATGGGTCCGGCATCCCTCGGGACATTCCATGGCTGAGGGTTAAGTCACCTCTCTCTCACATTACCATTGGTCTAAGTACCGGCGCATGTCAGGGTAAAGCCTAGCCAAATGCAAGTCTTCTACTTAGTTACATCAAGTCAGATCCAGATACGTCCATTCCTCGTCCCTGACGATCCTTTCCGGTATCCTTCACACTAGAGTCCTCATAGTCCCTGACTACGAACTCATCAACCCAATTGGTCATCCACATATGGTAAACGGGAAGCTCTCACGTCCTCTCACGGGTTGGTTACCGGTCTTAAGCGCCCGTGAGCCCAAGTCTATCCATATGCAACCCTCCAATAAATGGCCCCCACAATGTGATTCCTGTCCTCTCATGGGTTGGTTACCGGTCTTGAGCGCCCATGAATCCCCATTGCTACCACGGGTCGTTCGGTCTCAATACCCCTCCGATTAGGGTCTGACATAACAGGACATCCTAGCCAAACACTACTAGACAGTCCTAAATATGTCATCCAACAGTTTAGGTGTAAAACCCAGCCCTAACCTTGATCCGAAAACCTTGTTATTTGTAGGTCCGATGACCCGAAGTAAAGTAAGAAGTCAGCTTTGGGCCATCCCAGTAGAGGACTTGGTGTCTGGCTTTGAATCCATGAAAGTTGATGATGAGGTTCTATTTATGGAAACTGAATCCTGATGAAGATCTAATTAGTTGATGGACTTGGAGTGCTCTCTATCTTGGTTTGAAGGCATTTCTACCTATTAGGTAAGTCACTTGACTTGTGTGCAAAACCCCTTTAGGATTGGATTTGATCTGGACCTTCAATTCCCTGTTTTGGCCTTCTTTGTCAAGCATTGGTCGACTGATTGGTCGGCCGGGCCGATCGACCAATCCACTCGACCAATGAGTGCTGTCTTTGGCAATTAGGTTGTTCTTGCTCTATTTAAGTCCAATCTCGAGTCCACTTCGTATTTGCTGCCTCCAAACCCTCTGGAACGAACCAAAGACCTCTGCAAGTCATCTCTCTTGCATCCTTGGTGTTTTCTTGACGGATCTTCGTCGGAACTCTTCTTTTTGCATCAAAAGGTATGTCTACTCTCTCTTCTTCTCCTCCATCTTTGTTTTCTTTCCTTTTTGAGTTGAGACAGTAGAAGAGATGCTGCATTCTCTGTTGCAAACATCTCTGAACATGTTCTCATGATCATCCTAAGGATTTAAGGCTAGAACAATGATCTTAACCATGATCATTGCAAGCTTTTGAAGGATTCATGATCAAACCATGATTTAATCTCTGTTAAACTTCTAATCTGAATTCTGATCTCTTTGGATCTTCTTTTGTTGATCATGTTAGTAGTAATTACTGTGTTTTCTTTCCATGATCCATAATCTATAGATTTCTAGATGTTCTCTTCTACCATACTATGTGTTCTTCATGATGCATGATAGTTACATATATGGTAGGTTTTATTTCCTTATTTAGATTTATGCTTCTAAGCCTTATTCCATGAAGACCTATGTATGTTTTCATGTTTTCATTACCGAAAGCAATGATCCATCCTCCTATTGTTCTTGTCTTTGTTTTCTATTTCAAATTCATCAAGATCCATGTTTGAGTTAATTATGGTAACTTTTTGTTTCCTAATTTGGATCTTGATATCTTGATGTGATTGGTGTTTTGAGGTCCCCTATATGTTAGAATACTACTGATGTAGTCTACCCCTTGATTAGTACCCTTTTGAACCACCAAATTCGGATTTCATATCTTAAAACTCTGATTTTATAGGCTACTGTCTGCATTGGTCGACTGATTGGTCGACTGGACCACTCGACCAATCCACTCGACCAATGAGTACAGCAACTCCAGATTTGGTCTGTTTCGGATGTTTTGATATCTTTTCTGTTAGGGATCTTTCCTAATATGTTGTATATACTTGTTTAGGACCTTCTTCTCAAGTTTGCCAAGATCTTACTTGATTTCTTAGGATCCCTTTGCGAGTTATAAAAGGTAAGGATGGTTATTTCCTTAATTACATAGATAGCATGAATCTAGTTTCTATATTTGAATATCATTAATATGTTTCCTAAATTAGATTCTTACAATGATATACTACTTGTTGCATAACTTTGATTACAGTAGCATTACTTATTCATATTAAATTGATTCATGTATGATTTACTTACCAATGTTATACAAGTGATTGTAATTATTGATTTCTTTCCATATATGAAGTTATCATATATGTGATGATATGAATTGATGCATGTGTATGCTTACGTATGGTTTGGAAAGGAGAGGTGTCCTTTCGACACTTCTGTCCTTGGACTACTACGGGAATATTATGGGATGTTTCCGGAGATGCCCTCTGGACACCTTCCTAAACTGTTGGATGACATATCTAGGATTGTCTAGTAGTGTTTGGCTAGGATGTCCTGTTATGTCGGACCCTAATCGGAGGGGTATTGAGACCGAACGACCCGTGGTAGCAATGGGGATTCATGGGCGCTCAAGACCGGTAACCAACCCGTGAGAGGACAGGAATCACATTGTGGGGGCCATTTATTGGTAGGGTTGCATATGGTTAGACTTGGGCTCACGGGCGCTTAAGACCGGTAACCAACCCGTGAGAGGACGTGAGAGCTTCCCGTTTACCATATGTGGATGATCAATAGGGTTGATGAGTCCGTAGTCCGAGTTGGTCGGTGCCATAGGATACGTTGACTCTAGTGTGAAGGATACCGGAAAGGATCGTCGGGGACGAGGAATGGAAGTATCTGGATCGACTTGATGTAACCAAGTAGAAGACTTGCATTTGGCTAGGTTTTACCACGACATGCGCCAAGTACTTATACCAAATGGTTGTGAGAGAGTGTGTTGACTTAACCCCCTGCCAAGGTTTGTCCCGAGGGATGAAGGACCCATTACCAATCGGCTGCTCAAGACCGGTGAAATGATCCGTGAGAGAATCCAAGATATCTTAAATGGTTGAGGATGTGAGTGGACTTTCCTAAAGAAGTACGGTGCTATGACTTAAAGCATGTCCGCCAATAGAGACCAGCATACATAGAGTTAGATTCATTCATTCATTGTTTGTCTCATGTCATATTGCATTTATGTTTGTTACGGAATCCTGCCGTTTATGTTATTATGGATTTTTAAGCGCCTTTACCGAGTTTCTTTGAAACTCATTCCTTTATTGTACAATGTTGTTAGACTATCCTGCCAGTGTACCGAGTACTATGACGGTCCCTATGAAGAAGCGCAAGGCGAAGAGGCATATCTCCGGGGAAGGTGATTGCGGTTACCACAATTACTCGAAGATCCCGCGAGTGGTTATGCTCCGTACGATGCTTAGTCCGACCATTGAGTGGAAGCGTCCTTGTGCTATTTATGAGATTTACACTTACAAGGATGTTGTCTATAAAGTGGAGAATAACTTAGTTACCCAATGTACTTGTTACTTGGGATTAGGTTTTGTCTAGTTTATTCTTTTAGAGCTACTTTTCCATTTGGATGTAAAGTGGGATTTTTGCTTCACTTTACTTATCCGTTTGATACTTTGATTATATCTATTATTTCGATTCGGTTATGATTCATTCTTTCTTTATTGGATCTATGATTTATCTTCCGCACCCATGTTATGATTGTTCATGATTATGTTATTGTTTATGTGGGAGGTTGATCACTCGATACCTGATCTTCGGGCTGTGGATCACACTCTTGGGTATGCCGGATAGGGTACCGGGCTGGGAGGGCGTGACATGATTGGTATCAGAGCCCAAGGTTCGAGGAGATCCTAACCACAAAGGACAACAACTGAACATTCCTGAGTCATTGATCTGAAATGACTCCTCTACTCTTAGAAGTGAATAATAGAACACTGAATTAGAAACTTGACCTTTGAGGCATAACAGAACATTTCTGAATAACATACCATAATTATACTTGAACAAATATCACTAATGCAAGGAAAAGAAAGTTGCATAACATACAATAATTAAAGAGAAACAAAATGAACTTCATTAATTTCAAAAGTTTTTACAATGATTACATCTGAAATGCATAAATGGAAAATCCTATGGTACAGTCTATCTAGGTGATCTACTCGATCTCTCGTATGCTCCGAACTCCTCTGCTAGCTTAGTCACCCGATGCTCTATCCTATCCCGTCGTGACTCCATCCTCTCGTACATCTGCTCTGTCGACCTCCATTCTCTCTAGCATGGAAGTCATCGATCTCATCTGTGCACCAAGATCCGAAGTCTCCGGAACCGCATGTGAAGGGCCACCTACCTCGAAGTGTGATGAAGGAAACTCGTGATGCACTGTGCTCAGCCTCGCGCATATCTGCATCATCTCCGGCCTGATCATCACTATTAGGACCGATATCCTCTCCTCCATCCCTCGATCCCCGATCCTCATCCCTCGATTCATCATCATCCTCACCCTCCGGACCAGGAGATCTCTCGATCGATGTAGTCTCATCGAAAAATGATCCGAGTCCCAATGGGGTATCCCCGTGATCTAGTGTCCATCGGTGTATCCTCGAAACTCACCCCGAAATGCCCGAAGATCAAAGTCGAAGCCTCCCATAGCAAAGGTTCCGCATGCTAGGTCGCAGAACTAAGTCCAAGCATGACCTGCTGAATGATGTAGGAGAGATCGATCTCGAAGCCCATGTAGATGCGGTAGATGACTAAGGCCTCCATCACCGTGACCCGATGGTGATGTCCGGCTTTCGGCATGATGTTTCGGCCGACTATGCGACCGATAATACGTGCGGAACCCGTCATCCGTCCGCTAGTCCACGGTGTGAAGCATCGACGGCTATCCCATAGCCTGGAGCATATCTCGCGAAGCTCGTACGGCATCGGATGGCTGTCCGGATCTGCTCCTGCAGGTATCCACACACACCTTGTGGATAGTAAGGAACCTGCAAGATCTCAGCCCGGTGTCCGGGTAGAGAAGCGAATCTGAGTCTGGAAGACCCCGCTCCCGAGGACAAGTCTAAGTGGATGTCCCCGGCCTCGAGCCTCCTCTGTGTAAGTAAGGTTGCTTTGAAGAACAACCTCACTAGCTCCGGGTATACCGGCAAATCCTCGGTGAAGAGATGAGTCCACTTGTAATGTGTCGAACCTCTGCCGAATCCTAAAGGCTACGAGTTGGCGTAAGTGAAGTAGACATCCCATCTCGATGTTGCAAGTAGCTGAAGTAGGCCTCGTACGGAGAACTCGGCCTGAGGTGTGTCAAACATGTCTGGTCTCCTAACCTCCTCTCTAGGCTCGAAAGGAACCTGACCTCTGCCCCTAAGAGCACCTACGATGCGACCACGACCTCTACCTCCTCCTCGCCCTCCCCTCTGCATAGTGTATCTGTGAAAGAGACAAGAGACAATTCCAATTAGTGCTATTTTAAGATTTGAGCCAAAAGGGTATTTTCGTAATTTTTTGGAAAATTTCAAATTTGGGGGAAATTTGATTTGAACATACTAGCATGTGCGCAATACTTGGAATTTCATGTCTATGAAGTTGTTTTGATGAAAATCGATCGAAAACTTGGATTAAAGCGAAAAATTCAGCAAGAAGGAAATTTGGGGATTTTGCAATTTAGGTCAAAATTGGATTTTTGAAAAGTTGAAATTGGTTAAATCAAATTGTATGGACCTATCTACAATGTCATCTTGAGCATGTAGCATTTGATCTCGTGCGAAAATTTCAAGCGGTTTGAGAGAAAACGAAATTTTTCTAAAGATATCGATTTCGGTATAAAACTTTGCGAGATGAGCACCAATGTGTTAAAACTTGTTGTCTATGCATGTCATTGTGTTTAAAACCTAGGGAATATGTTTCTAAGCATTCCTAAGCATGATTTCTAGCATTGGATACAAGTAAAGCATGGTTTTATTGAAATGCAAGCATGAGAAGATGAAAATGGAAGAAAGAATGAGAGATTTACCTTGTTTGTGAAGATGGTGTGTTGTGGTGTTATTGTTGAAGCACTAAATCACCTCAAGAACACTTGTGGGAACTCTTGGAGATTTTCCCTAGAGCTCTCTCACCTTTGGAAGAAGTTAGAATGAGGTTGGAATGTGAAAATGAGGCTTATAATGCGAATTTTCGCATTTCTGTCTTCATTGGTCGACTCATTGGTCGATTGGGTCACTCGACCAATCACTCGACCAATGGTCACGGTGACCTCATTTGCTGTTGAATTTTTGGAAAATGTGATTTTTGCCTTATGGAATATTGTTTGATGACTATATGGATATATTTGAGCATGATTTAAGTTTTCAAATCATTTGGACTTGTGGTTTATGTTGAATCTTCGAAATTCGGTATTTTGATGTTCTCGGTTTTGCAGAATGGTTACTCTGAGAAGTGGGCGTGGTGAATCCAGTGGTCATGGAAGTGGGGAAGTACCTCAGGGAGGTGGTGAAGTACCTCATGGAGGTGGTGAGATACCAAATGCTGATCGGGGTACTCATGAGATCCCCGGTGCCCCGAATGTTGGAAGTTTCGGAGATATTGCCAATATTATGGGCAATATGATGCAGCAGACAAGCAACTCGGTTCAACCAGATGTTGGTGGGTTTCATGACTCGCATAATGAGACCCGGGCTGGTGCTAATGTGAATCCTCATGCCGCAGTCCTGAATGCGGGAGGTTTAGTTGGAACTCCTCATACTGCTTTGATGGAGAGTTTTCTCGAAGATGCAAGTACCCACTTTTCTTGGAGTTACCAAGGACCCCTTGTTTCCTAACAAGTGGCTTCGTGAGTTGGAGAAGGCTTTCCGACATCCGCAATGCACGGAAGCTCGGAAGATTTTGTTTGTTGAACGAAGTTGCAACAAGAAGCCGATGCATGGTGGATTTCCACTCGTCCTGTTTTGGAAGGTTTGCATGCGGGAGTTGTAACTTGGGAGTTATTCAAAGAGGCTTTTTGTATGAACTACTTTCCCGAGGCGGTGAAGGATGCGAAGGAAGCTGAGTTTATGATTCTGACTCAAGGAACTCTGTCTGTGTTGGAGTACCAACAGAAGTTCGAGGAGCTTCATTTCTTTGCTCCAGATTCTTTGAAGGAAGACCTCGCCAAAGCAAAGAAGTTCTTCAAAGGACTGCGCCCTGCCATTAAAGCTTACCTCACGATCCAGCCTATAGTGAGCTATGCTCAAGTGGTGCAGAACTCGAAGAAGTTGGAAGAAACAGAGAAGGAAAGTGCTCGTGTGCAAAAGCCTTGGTAGTCAAGGAATTCTGGTTTGGTGGATCGCAATGACCGTCGTTTTGTGAGACCTACACCCTACCCCACTCCTACCTTTCGGGGCTAAGAGTGTAGGTCGGAACACGGGTTTTCAGCAGCCCGGCCGGTTTAGACAAGTATGGCGGAAACCGACCACCAGCAAGTGCAAGTGCAAGTGCAAGTGCAAGTGCAAGTGCAAGGCCTTTTGTTCAGAAGCCCTCTGTTGCAGCCACCCCTGTTGGATCCAGCAATCCTGTTTGTTTCTACTGCAAGCAAGCTGGTCATTTTGCTCGTGCCTGTCCGGCGGCCTGCCCAGCAGCCTGCCCCTGATGGTGAAGAGTGCTCCTGCTCCTCCCTCTGGTAGAGTTTTCAGTATTTCCGATCTTCGAGCGGGATCCAAGCCATGATGTGATTACAGGTACATTGTTAGTCGCTTCTATTTCGCATTTGTCTTATTTGATACGGGTGCATCTCATTCGTTCATGTCATCTGCATTCATCAAGAAGACTAACCTAATCCCTGAGAAGTTGTCTAGTTGTTTATTGATTAGTACACCTACTGGTCCTGTTGTGAAACTAGATAAGGGGTTATCTAAATGTCCTGTGTTGATTGGTGAGAAGAACTTGGAAGCCAATTTTGTGATTCTTGACATGAAGGACTTCGATGTTATTTTGGGAATCGATTGGTTGACAGCCCACAAAGCTGTGTTCCTTTGTTCCTCAAAGAAGATTCAGTTCCATATTTGTGGAAGTCCGGTCTTTGAATTTCGGGGTGAAAAGAGAAGGGTTTGTAAGAAGGTGTTTGTCTGCCTGATGCAAGTCTATGCCCTAGTGGATGATGCTTCATCCGAAGGCAAGGGTATAGTGGAGAAAAGAGTCGATGAAGTCGAGTTGTCTGCGACTTTGTTGATGTCTTTCCCGATGATCTATCGGGAGTGCCTCCGGACGAGAGATGTCGAATTTTCTATTGATCTCGTCCTTGGTGCTGCTCCGGTATCTAAAGCTCCGTATAGGATGGCTCCTACTGAGTTGAAAGAGTTGCAAAATCAGTTGAATGAGCTCATTGATAGAGGTTTCGTACAGCCTAGTGTGTCACCTTGGGGAGCTCCGGTCTTGTTCGTCAAGAAGAAAGACGGTAGTATGCGCTTGTGCATCGACTACCGTGAGTTGAATAAGTTGACTATCAAGAATAGATATCCGCTGCCCGGAATCGATGATCTCTTCGATCGGTTGAAGGGTGCAGTTGTGTTCTCGAAGATTGACTTAAGGTCCGGATATCACCAATTGAAAGTGAAGTCTAGTGATATCTTCAAGACAGCTTTCCGAACGCGGTATGGTCACTACGAGTTTAGAGTCATGCCCTTCGGATTGACCAATGCTCCTGCGGTGTTCATGGACCTCATGAACCGAGTATTTCATGATGTGCTTGATAAGTTTGTGATTGTTTTCATTGATGATATCTTGATCTATTCGAAGAGCGAAGAAGAGCATGCAAGTCATCTAAGTTTCACTTTGCAAAGGTTGCGAGAGAAGAAGTTGTTCGCTAAGTTTAGCAAGTGTGATTTCTGGCTTAAGAGAGTGGTATTCCTTGGTCATGTAGTTTCAGCCGAAGGTATTCGTGTCGATCTGAAAAAGTCCAAGCTGTGGCTGATTGGGAGAGACCGAAGTCAGTAACGGAAATAAGAAGTTTTCTTGGATTGGCGGGTTACTACCGAAGGTTTATTGAGAACTTTTCTCGGTTGGCTGCTCCTATGACTAAATTGACCAGGAAAGAAGAGAAGTTTGTTTGGTCTGACGCCTGTGAGAAGAATTTCCAAGAGCTGAAAGATAGATTGACAAGTGCCCCGGTTTTGACTATACCTGATAGTTCCGGTGGTATGACAGTTTATACCGATGCGTCAAAGATTGGTTTGGGTTGTGTACTGATGCAACATGGCAAGGTCGTAGCCTATGCTTCTCGGCAATTGAAGGATTATGAGAGGAATTACCCCACTCACGATCTAGAACTTGCCGCCGTTGTCTTTGCTTTGAAGATTTGGAGACATTATCTTTACGGTGAGAAGATTGCCATTTTCACGGATCATAAGAGTTTGAAATACTTCTTTACCCAAAAGGAGTTGAACATGAGACAAAGGAGATGGTTTGAACTAGTCTCCGATTATGATTGTGATATTCAGTATCATCCGGGGAAAGCAAATGTTGTTGCTGATGCTCTTAGTAGGAAGAACCAGAAGAAGACTTTGGAATTGAATGCTTTGAGTTTACCATTGTGGTCTTCTATTGAGAGTTTTGATTTGGAAATCGTTCCTGAGAATTCTGATTTTATTCTTTCTGCCATGACGGCAAGATCTAGTCTTAGAGATAAGATTGTTGCCCCTGCAGAGTTCGATCAAGAGTTTTTGATCAAAGTTGAGAAGATTTCTTCGAATCCTGAGTCGGACCCCGACTTTGGTATATCCATGGATGGTGCTTTGTTGTTTAGAGGAAGGCTGTGCGTGCACGCAAATGAAGAAGTTAAGAAAGAAATATTGAAGGAAGCACACCAGTCGGTCTTTTTCTGTGCACACCGGGAAGCACCAAGATGTACAAGGACTTGAAGGAACATTTTTGGTGGATTGGTCTAAAGGCGGATGTTGATGATTTTGTTGCCAAGTGTGAGACTTGCCAACGTGTGAAAGCCGTTCAACAACCTCCATTTGGATTACTTCAGCCTCTTCCTATTCCTAGTTGGAAGTGGGAAGATATCTCCATGGACTTTGTGACTAGCTTGCCTCGGACAAGTAAAGGCAATGACACTGTGTGGGTGATTGTTGATAGGTTGACCAAATCAGCCCATTTCATTCCTATGAAGATCACTCATACCTCGGATAAGCTAGCCGGGCTTTATGTGGATAATGTGGTTCGTCCGCATGGTGTGCCATTGAGTATTGTTTCGGATCGTGATCCTAGGTTCACCTCAAGGTTTTGGAATAGTTTGCAGAAGGCCTTGGGAACCCAATTGAACTTGAGTACAGCTCATCATCCACGATCGATGGACAATGCGAGCGGACAATTCAGACATTGGAAGACATGCTCGGATCTTGTGTGGTGGATATGGGTGGCAATTGGGATGAACACCTAGCTTTGGTTGAGTTTGCCTATAACAACAGTTATCAAGCCACAATAGGCATGGCTCCATTCAAGGCTTTGTATGGTAGTACTTGTAGGACACCTTTGTCTTGGATCGAGACAGGTGAAAGAAAAGTCTTAGGTCCTGAGATGATTGAAGCTACAAGTGCTATGGTAGATATGATAAGAGAAAGGATTAAGTCTGCGCAGTCGAGACAGAAATCTTATCTTGATAAGAGAAGGACCGATTTGGAATTTCAAGTTGGAGAGAAAGTCTTTACGAAGGTCTCACCAATGAAGGGTGTGATGAGATTCAATGTTAAGGGAAAGCTTAGCCCTCGTTACATTGGACCTTTCGAGATTTTGGAAAAGGTTGGACCTGTTGCGTATCGATTAGCATTACCTCCGTCTCTTGCTGGTGTGCACAATGTGTTTCATAGTTCGATGCTCCGAAAATACATAGAGAATCCGGAACACATTTTGCAGCAAGCACCTGAAGGACTTAGTGCTGATTTGACCTATGATGAAGAACCGGCCGAAATCTTGGATAGGAAGGACAAGCAGCTGCGGAATCGCGCCATTCCTTTGGTGAAGATTCGGTGGAAGAACCATACCCCTGAAGAAGCTTCTTGGGAGAAGGAAGAAGATATGAAGGAGAAGTTTCCTTACCTCTTTGGAAGCACAGTACGCTTTCAATTTCGGGGACGAAATTTCTTTAAGGGGGGAGAATGTAAAACCCAGCCCTAACCTTGATCCGAAAACCTTGTTATTTGTAGGTCCGATGACCCGAAGTAAAGTAAGAAGTCAGCTTTGGGCCATCCCAGTAGAGGACTTGGTGTCTGGCTTTGAATCCATGAAAGTTGATGATGAGGTTCTATTTATGGAAACTGAATCCTGATGAAGATCTAATTAGTTGATGGACTTGGAGTGCTCTCTATCTTGGTTTGAAGGCATTTCTACCTATTAGGTAAGTCACTTGACTTGTGTGCAAAACCCCTTTAGGATTGGATTTGATCTGGACCTTCAATTCCCTGTTTTGGCCTTCTTTGTCGAGCATTGGTCGATTGATTGGTCGACTGGGCCGATCGACCAATCCACTCGACCAATGAGTGCTTGTCTTTGGCAATTAGGTTGTTCTTGCTCTATTTAAGTCCAATCTCGAGTCCACTTCGTATTTGCTGCCTCCAAACCCTCTGGAACGAACCAAAGACCTCTGCAAGTCATCTCTCTTGCATCCTTGGTGTTTTCTTGACGGATCTTCGTCGGAACTCTTCTTTTTGCATCAAAAGGTATGTCTACTCTCTCTTCTTCTCCTCCATCTTTGTTTTTCTTTCCTTTTTGAGTTGAGACAGTAGAAGAGATGCTGCATTCTCTGTTGCAAACATCTCTGAACATGTTCTCATGATCATCCTAAGGATTTAAGGCTAGAACAATGATCTTAACCATGATCATTGCAAGCTTTTGAAGGATTCATGATCAAACCATGATTTAATCTCTGTTAAACTTCTAATCTGAATTCTGATCTCTTTGGATCTTCTTTTGTTGATCATGTTAGTAGTAATTACTGTGTTTTCTTTCCATGATCCATAATCTATAGATTTCTAGATGTTCTCTTCTACCATACTATGTGTTCTTCATGATGCATGATAGTTACATATATGGTAGGTTTTATTTCCTTATTTAGATTTATGCTTCTAAGCCTTATTCCATGAAGACCTATGTATGTTTTCATGTTTTCATTACCGAAAGCAATGATCCATCCTCCTATTGTTCTTGTCTTTGTTTTCTATTTCAAATTCATCAAGATCCATGTTTGAGTTAATTATGGTAACTTTTTGTTTCCTAATTTGGATCTTGATATCTTGATGTGATTGGTGTTTTGAAGTCCCCTATATGTTAGAATACTACTGATGTAGTCTACCCCTTGATTAGTACCCTTTTGAACCACCAAATTCGGATTTCATATCTTAAAACTCTGATTTTATAGGCTATCGTCTGCATTGGTCGATTGATTGGTCGATGGACCACTCGACCAATCCACTCGACCAATGAGTACAGCAACTCCAGATTTGGTCTGTTTCGGATGTTTTGATATCTTTTCTGTTAGGGATCTTTCCTAATATGTTGTATATACTTGTTTAGGACCTTCTTCTCAAGTTTGCCAAGATCTTACTTGATTTCTTAGGATCCCTTTGCGAGTTATAAAAGGTAAGGATGGTTATTTCCTTAATTACATAGATAGCATGAATCTAGTTTCTATATTTGAATATCATTAATATGTTTCCTAAATTAGATTCTTACAATGATATACTACTGTTGCATAACTTTGATTACAGTAGCATTACTTATTCATATTAAATTGATTCATGTATGATTTACTTACCAATGTTATACAAGTGATTGTAATTACTGATTTCTTTCCATATATGAAGTTACCATATATGTGATGATATGAATTGATGCATGTGTATGCTTACGTATGGTCTGGAAAGGAGAGGTGTCCTTTCGACACTTCTGTCCTTGGACTACTACGGGAATATTATGGGATGTTTCCGGAGATGCCCTCTAGACACCTTCCTAAACTGTTGGATGACATATCTAGGATTGTCTAGTAGTGTTTGGCTAGGATGTCTGTTATGTCGGACCCTAATCGGAGGGGTATTGAGACCGAACGACCCGTGGTAGCAATGGGGATTCATGGGCGCTCAAGACCGGTAACCAACCCGTGAGAGGACAGGGAATCACATTGTGGGGGCCATTTATTGGTAGGGTTGCATATGGTTAGACTTGGGCTCACGGGCGCTTAAGACCGGTAACCAACCCGTGAGAGGACGTGAGAGCTTCCCGTTTACCATATGTGGATGATCAATAGGGTTGATGAGTCCGTAGTCCGAGTTGGTCGGTGCCATAGGATACGTTGACTCTAGTTTGAAGGATACCGGAAAGGATCGTCGAGGGACGAGGAATGGAAGTATCTGGATCGACTTGATGTAACCAAGTAGAAGACTTGCATTTGGCTAGGTTTTACCCCGACATGCGCCAAGTACTTATACCAAATGGTTGTGAGAGAGTGTGTTGACTTAACCCCCTGCCAAGGTTTGTCTGAGGGATGAAGGACCCATTACCAATCGGCTGCTCAAGACCGGTGAAATGATCCGTGAGAGAATCCAAGATATCTTAAATGGTTGAGGATGTGAGTGGACTTTCCTAAAGAAGTACGGTGCTATGACTTAAAGCATGTCTGCCAATAGAGACCAGCATACATAGAGTTAGATTCATTCATTCATTGTTTGTCTCATGTCATATTGCATTTATGTTTGTTCTGGAATCCTGCCATTTATGTTATTATGGATTTTTAAGCGCCTTTTACCGAGTTTCTTCGAAACTCATTCCTTTATTGTACAATGTTGTTAGACTATCCTGCAGTCCGAGTACTATGACGGTCCCTATGAAGAAGCGCAAGGCGAAGAGGCATATCTCCAGGAAGGTGATTGCGGTTACCACAATTACTCTGAAGATCCCGCGAGTGGTTATGCTCCGTACGATGCTTAGTCCGACCATTGAGTGGAAGCGTCCTTGTGCTATTTATGAGATTTACACTTACAAGGATGTTGTCTATAAAGTGGAGAATAACTTAGTTACCCAATGTACTTGTTACTGGGATTAGGTTTTGTCTAGTTTATTCTTTTAGAGCTACTTTTCCGCTGGATGTAAAGTGGGATTTTTGCTTCACTTTACTTATCTGTTTGATACTCTGATTATATCTATTATTCTGATTGAGTTATGATTCATTCTTTCTTTATTGGATCTATGATTTATCTTCCGCACCCATGTTATGATTGTTCATGATCATGTTATTGTTTATGTGGGAGGTTGATCACTCGATACCTGATCTTCGGGCTGTGGATCACACTCTCGGGTATGCCAGATAGGGTACCGGCTGGGAGGGCGTGACATTAGGAAGGTGTCCAGAGGGCATCTCCGGAAACATCCCATAATATTCCCCTAGTAGTCCAAGGACAGAAGTGTCAAAAGGACACCTCTCCTTTCCAAACCATACTTAAGCATACACATGCATCAATTCATATCAACACATATATGGTAACTTCATATATGGAAAGAAATCAATAACTACAATCAATTTGTATATAACTGGTAAGTAAATCATACATGAGTCAATTCAATATGAATAAGTAATGCTACTGATATCCAGACAGTACCACAGTAGTATAACATTATAAGAATCTAATTAAAGAAATAACTTAACAAGATTCAAATATAGAAACTAAGATTTACAATTCATGTTGTTAAAGAAGTAACCATCCTTACCTTTTATAACTCGCAAAGGAATCCTAAGAAATCAAGTAAGATCTTGGCAAACTTGAGAAGGAGGTCCTAAACATGTGTATACAACATATTAGGAAAGATCCCTAACAGAAAAGATACCAAAACATCCACAACATACCAATTCTGGAGTTGCTGTACTCATTGGTCGAGTGGATTGGTCGACTGGTCCAGTCGACCAATCAGTCGACCAATGCAGACAGTAGCCTAAAAAATCAGAGTTTTGAGATATAAAATCCGAATTTGGTGGTTCAAAAGGGTACTAATCAAGGGGTAAACTACATTAGTAGTATCCTAACATATAGGGGATCTCAAAACACTAATCAAATCAAGTCATCAAGATCCAAATTAGGAAACAAAAAGTTACCATAATTAGATCAATCATGGTTCTTGAAGAATTCAAGATAGAAATCAAAGACAAGAACAATAGGAGAATGAATCATTGATTCAGGTAAAGGTATCATGAAAAACATACTTAGATCTTCAAGAAAATAGGCCTAAGAGCATAAATCTAAATAAGGAAACAAAACCTACCATATATGTAACTATCATGATTCATGAAGAAAACATGGTATGGTAGAAGAGAAACAACTAGAGATTGATAGATCATGGATCATGAAAAGAAAACACAGCAATTGACTACTAACATGATCAATATAGAAGATCCAAGGAGATCAGAATTCAAATCAAAAGTTAAACAAAGACTAGATCATGGTTTGATCATGATTCCTTCAAAAGCTTGCAATGATCATGGTTAAGATCATTGTTTTAGCCATTAATCCTTAGGAAGATCATGAGAGACAAGTCCAGAGATGTTTGCAACAGAGAATGCAGCATCTCCTCTACTGTCTCAACTCAAAAAGGAAAGAAAAACAGAGATGGAGGAGAAGAAGAGAGTGTAGACATACCTTTGATGCAAAAGGAAGAGTTTTGACGAAGATCCGTCAAGAAAATCACCAAGGATGCAAGGGAGATGACTTGCAGAGGTCTTTGGTTCGTTCCAAAGAGTTTGGAGGCAGCAAATACGAAGTAGACTCGAGATTGGACTTAAATAGAGCAAGCAAGACCTAATTGCCAAAGACAGCACCCATTGGTCGAGTGGATTGGTCGACTGGTCCAGTCAACCAATCAGTCGACCAATGCAGACAGCAATTCCAAAACAGGGAATTGAAGACCCAGATCAAATCCAATCCTAAAGGGGTTTTGCAGACATATCAAGTGACTTACCTAATAGGTAGAAATGCCTTCAAACCATGATAGGGAGCACTCCAAGTCCATCAACTAATCCGATCTTCATCAAGATTCAGTTTCCATAAATAGAACTTCATCATCAACTCTCATGGATTCAAAGCCAGACAACAAGTCCTCCACTGGGATGGCCCAAAGCTGACTTCTTACTTTACTTCGGGTCACTGGACCTACAAATAACAAGGTTTCCGGGTCAAGGTTAGGGCTGGGTTTTACAGAATCATAGCAATGCATATGCAAGAATCAAAATGATAGCATAGCATAGGTAGGAATGAAATGGAATCATGCATTAGCAAGGAATGAGCACTTGGAGTGATGGTTGCTAGGTTGCAGCACCAACTCCAAGGTTACACAGCAAGAAGAAGAAGAGAAAAGAGTAGAATAGAGAGCAAGAGAGAGGAAACATACCTTGTAGATGCAAATGGAGACATGAGGCAATGATTGGCAATGATTTGAATGGAATAATCTTCACCACAACCAAGGAAATGCTTTGGGAAGCACTCCCCTCGTTCGCAGCAAGCTAGGAATGTGAAATAGGGTTCAAGACACGAGGATCCCTTAAGTAGAGAAGAGAATATCCAAAAAGCATCTAATTCTCGGATTTGGGCATCCTTTGGTCGACTGGCCCATGGTCAACCAAGCATGGACAACATGCTTGATCTAGGGAAATGAAGGGTTAGATTGATCCAAATTGAGTTGGGTTTTCTCCTACAAGTCAACAAACAAGTCTAGATTAGAGAAATACCTTCGAAACAAGACCGGAAGGGCACCAAGTACTTCAACTAAGCTTCCCCCTCTTCTAGGTGTAGTTTCTCACTGAACACTAACAATGCATCCAAGTAAGGGGCATCACTATCAATGTCCATGGGCTCTGAATCATACACCAAGTCTTCAACTATGAGGGCCCACAAGTCTCTTCTTCTACCACTCCGGGTCTTCGGACCTACAAACATTAAAGGATTCAGGTAAGGGTCAGGGTTAGGATAGGGTTGGGTTTCACAGCATACCTCATCCCATTTGATCCATTAGACCTCTGATCTTCTAGATTTTTCTCCTGAAGATGTATCTATGCTTGTCTAGGGTTATTTTCTAACTTCGGTCTTGATCTCTCATCTCTTAATTGAAGATTATATATTCGGATTACGAGGTGAGTATTCCAACTCACAATATGCCTATTTACATGCTTTTATGTATTATAACATGAATGCATGATCTAGCTACTGATGTTTTATTTTCTTTACATCATGATGCTTCTGCAATTATAGTAGCAAGTTCATATTTTTATTTACATATTGGAATGATGATATAGTATTGTGAATGTGAGAGGACTATGATGATAATATGAATGTGAATGTGATTTGTATGGAATCATGTTATGATGTGAATGCTTAGGTTGTGGTTGTGGAATGGGGAATGCCCTTTTTGCGTTTCTATCTTTGGACACCAGTGGAAGTGGTATAAAGGCTTTCCTATGGTGCCCTCTAACTCTTTCCCTGACTATTGGTTAACATACTTAGGGCATGTCTAAAAGTGTTTGGCTAGGAAACCCTTGTAATATCTAACCCCATCGGTAGGGAGATTGAGACCGAGTGACCTATGGCAGCAATGGGGGGAAGTGGGCGCTCAAGGCCGGTAACCAACCCTTGAGAGGACATGGATCACATTGTTGGGGCCATTCATTGGTAGGGTTGCATGTAGTGTGTGAAATCCAGCCTTATCCTAACCCTGACTTGACCCGGAATCCTTGATGTTTGTAGATCCGAAGACTCAGAGTGGAGGAAGGAGAGAATTGTGGGCCCTCTTAGTTGAAGACTTGGTGTTTGATTCCGAGCCTATGGACATTGACGATTGTGCCCCTTACTTGGATGCACTATCAGTGTTTAGTGAGAAGATGCACCTAGAAGAGGGGAAGTTAAGTTGAAGTACCTAATGCACTTCTGGACTTGATTCGAAGGTAATTCTATGATCTAGACTTGTTGATTGACTTGTAAGAGAAAGCCCAATTGAATTTGACTCAATCCGGCCTTCCAATTCCCTGACCAAAGCTTGCTGTACTAGCTTGGTCGACTGGGCCCAGTCGACCAAAGGAATTATAATTCCGAGAATTTGATGCTTTTTGGATATTCTACTCTCTACTTAAGTGAACCTTGTGATTAGAACCCTATTCTACTCATTTAGCCTCCTGAGAACGTGGAGAGAGCTTCCCAAGACATTCCCTTGGTAGTGGTGAAGGATTATTGCATCAATCATTGCCAATCATTGTCTCTCATCCCCAAAATCATTCCCCAAGTTATGCATCCTCTCTCTCACTCTCTATTCTACTCTAATCCCTTATCTTACTTGCTGTTGAAACCATGAAGATGGTGCTGCAACCTTGCAACCACCAGTTCATGTGTTCTTTCCTTGCTAATGCTTAAGCCCCTTTCATTTCTACCTATGCTATGCTCCCATTTGGTTTACATTTCCATGATTCCCTTCATAGCAACTTGTTTTCTTGTCCTAAACTGACTTGTAAAGTATGCTAAGTCTGATTCTGTGCTAGCATTTGATTCTAATCTATTAATTATCATTCCCCTAGCTGATTCCCTAATTTTCCTTGCAATTGCATTTGATTGCATTATGGAACTTGATGTTTAGTATATAGAACCTAGGGTTTCAAATCGGGGATTCCTAATTATACCATTGATTATGTTAATTACTTGCTAGATAGTGTTCTTTTACTGTTCCTAACAATCCCTCCAAATTTCGGAGTGATCCGAGCTCCGGAAGATAGGTTTCGGATCGAAAATCACTATTCAGGCCCGCATTGTTCACTTGGTTGAGTGGGTCAATCGACCAAGCCAGTCAACCAAAGGATTGTTGCATTGTGTATTTGTCCAAATTGATCCGTTCGACCTCCAATTTTCCCGATTTCTTTTATAATCTTTCATCTGTGTTTGTCTAGGGTCTAAGTACTCTCTTTGGACCATTCTCTTTTGATCATTGGATTATCTTCATCTCGACTCAAGGTAAGGACGGTTATCACCATATTACATAGACTATGTGAATCTTACATTGATGTTAGCAACTTAGTAGATTCATCTTCTTTGTTCTATTTGAACATCATATGACTGTTGTATGTACTATAAGACAGTAGTACCATTTTTATATACTCTTCGGTTATCATGACTATTCATTCTTGTCAATTACATATATGATTGATCATGTGATGTTATGACTTATCTTTCAATATGATGATGTATCATTTATGTATGACATGATGAAATTGAGAATGTGATTGGTTAAGTATGATTTGGGATTGGGGAATGTCCTTTTGACATTTCTGTCCTTGGACATCGGAGGGAATAGTATGGGATGCTTGCAAAGATGCCCATCGATGCTTTCCCGGATTATTGGATGTCATATATAGGACTTGTCTAGTGGTGTTGCCTAGGATGTCCCTGTTGTATCAAACCCAAATCGGAAGGGTATTGAGACCGAACGACCCGTAGTAGTAATGTGGTTTGGTGGGCGCTCAAGACCGGTAACCAACCCATGAGAGGACATAAATCACATTGCGGATACTCGTTAGAGGCCATTTATTGGTAGGGTTGCAAATAGCTAGACTTGGGCTCATGGGCGCTCAAGACCGGTAACTAACCCGTGAGAAGACCTGAGAGCTTCCCGTCTATTATTTGTGGATGACCAATAGGGTTGATGAGTCCGTAGTCAAGGACTATGCTGACTCTAGTGTGAGGGATACCAGAAAGGATCGCTAGGGGCGAGGAATGGAAGTATCCAGATCTGACTTCATACGACTGAGTATATGACTTGCATTGGGCTAGGCTTTACAGTGACATGCGCCAATACTTATACCACTACATTCCAGGATTAGTTCGACCCTAGTGTGGGAGCGGCCGTGCCTAGTCTCTTATGTTTACACTTATGAAGACATTTTGTATAAGACTGAGGAAACAATTGTTTAGATATTCATCTCATTATTTCTCCTTTTAAGACTTGGATTTGTAACCTTAACTATGATTTGATCTACTTTCTGCTTCTACTGAGGGAGTGATTTCCGCTCACTCTCTTCCTTTTGGATTATATACATATGTATCTTTTATTTCCGCGCTCTGATTATAGTTTTTCTTGTCCTTATCGTGATTTCATTTTTTTATATGCTATAACTTTGATTATATTTCTGTTCATGATTATGTTATCGTGTATGTGGGAGGCATGGTTCCTCGATACTTGATCCTTGGGGCTTTGGATCATATACTCGGGTATGCCTGGTAGGGTACCGGATGGGTGGATGTGACATAGTGGACTTGGGCTCGTGAGCGCTCGAGATTGCGAGATGCATGAGAGGACACGAGAGCTTCCCGTTTACTATGTGTGGATGACCAATAGGGTTAAGAGTGTACGTAGCTGGGAAGGAGACTATGACTCTAGAGGGAAAGGTACCGAAAAGGATCGTGGGAAGCGACGAATGGACGTATCTAACCCTAAGTAGATATGACTCAGTAGATGATTTGCATTGGGCTAAGATTTTTCCTATACACGCGCCACTACTCAGACCAAACGGTGATGTAAGAGAGTGTTGACCTAAACCCCAGCCAAGGTTGTCCGGAAGGTTTCAAGACCCATTGCCAATTGAAAGAGAGTGATTTGGACCAGATCCAAAGGAGTTTGGTGCTATGACTTAAAGCGTGTCTACCAATAGAGACTAGCATACATATATAGAGTTAGAAACATACTTGCATATATTGTTTCATATCATTGCATTTATGTTTGCTTTTGATTGTGTGTGAAGATGTTTATTGTGTTTGGATATACTTGCTAAGTTTTTTTAAGCTTACCCTTCAGGGGACTTGTTTTTAGATGACTTTGCAAGATCGGAAGAGAACCCGTGCCAAGGTACGGAGGACACTTCCTTATATGATGTAGCTCTGGAAGTCTCTAGAGAAGGTTATGACTAGTGGGTCAGCAAGCACACAGGTTTGGACTGCTCTGACGACTCCTATTGACGGCAGTCGGCATCGTCTTGTTCACCGATGGTATTGTGAGCTAGATGCTGATCTGAAGCTATAAGAGCACGACCCAAAAGTGAAGAAGATGAAGATTGAAGAAGAAGAAGTAGAGCGGACTGAAGATGTGGATTAGATTTCTCTTGTTTCTTCTAGACTTTTATTTTACTTGTATTAGCTTAGAGCTTTACTTTAGATTTCAATCTACCTTCCGCATATGTTTGTGGGTATATTTTCGTTATACTCTATAGTTGTCTTTTGATTTGGTATCTTGTTATTCCGAACTTTGATATTCTTTGGTGATCCTTCTGAGACCCTTTCTTGATTTTGATTAGTAAAATACTTGAATACAATGATTTGTTCTTGCTTTTGATTATATTATTGTGCTAAATGGATATGATCATTCCTAAACTTGATCTTTGGGGCTGTGGATCACACACTCGTGTATTCCAGATAGGGTACCGACAGGGTGGATGTGATAGAATGGTATCAGAGCCAAAGTTTTTTGACAATCATAACCATAGAACACAGTAATGGAAGCATCCTTGAATCATAGATCCAAAAGTGACTCAAACTTTCTTAGAAATGAATAATAGAGAACTTGGATTAGAAACTTGAATAAATGAAGCATAATATACCAAGTTTGAATAACGTACAATAATTAAAGTTTATGACTTGTACTTGGGTTGTGGTTATGGGTTACAATCATGAGTCGAGTTTTGAGTTGAAAGTTGTCCTTGTGAGTAAGTTGTCATTGAGAGGTTGTCGAGAGTAAGTTGTCATATGAGTCTGAGTCGGGAGTTGTTGTTGGGAGTAATGGTCGTGAGTGGTCGTTATGAGTTAAAAGTCATAACTAAACATTAACAACTATTAATGCAACAAAAGAAATACATAATGTACAATAACATAAGTGATACAAATTTAACTTCACGAATCACTTACGTTTACAAGTATGAAAGAAATTACATCTGTGATGACATAAAAGGAAAATCCTAGTACTATCTGTTTAGGTAATTGTTCCTGAGAATTGAGTTGATCCCTTTTAGCCCGAGACTTTTCCTCCAGTCATATCAATCAATCTTATATTGTGTATATGAGTGCCTCCATCCTCAAGCTGTCAAGCTGGAATAGTTTCCTCCTCGTCTAATTGAAACTCTTGATCCTCCTCATTATCATCTTCATCATGATCTTGAACCTCATTTGGAGTTTGGACCGTTGCCTCCTTATCCTAGTATTATTTCTGCTTGTAGCGTAGGAATAGTACTCTAATCTTCATCTTTACCTCTCCTAACCCCTAGGTGATTTTTCCTCGTGGTGGTTTGATGGGACTCTGAAGAGTCAAGTTGAGTTTTACATTGCATGAGTTAAGGAAGTTAACCAATGCAATATTTGGTGAAAAGGGCAATTTGATAACTTTTGGAAAAGTTAGTTTTCGATTGAAAATGCAATTTGGGCATGTTAGCATGAGTGTAAGAGTTGGTTCAATATGCTAAGAAGGTTTGTTTGGAGAAGATCCATCAAAACCCTTGGATTTTGGGAAAAATTCAACAAAGATGAAAGTTGTGGAAAGATCCTCCTGTAGAACTACTAGCTGTGGAACATATTCCTGACCTATATCAGCACTCCTACCTCCTCTAGGCATAGTGAACCTGTTGAGACAAGAGAAGTTTGCATTTGGATGAGTCTTGTGCTTGTTTGAATGAAAGAAAGGCATTTTCGTAATTTTTAGAAAATTTTTTATTTTGTCGAAATTACGATTCGGACATACTACCATTTTCATAAGACTTGGATAAACATGCTGGGATGGTTTATTTGAAGAAAACCAATCAATTTTGCTTTATGGACATGAAAATTCAGCAACTTTGGAAGAAGGAATCCTCTTTTGGGTTGTTTTGTGATTTTTGGAAAGTCAGATTTTGGCCAAACGAAGTGCGTTTTCACCTTCTTCATATTGAATCAGACATGGAGGAAGTGGTTTGGTGACAAAATTCCATTTGGTTTGAAAATGAAGCAAGTTTTTCAAAAGAGGGATTTTTGATGAAGTGAATAGTGAAATTGGTGCAAAGTGTGGGAAATCTTTTTGGTTGAAGCATGTTTCTAAACACACATAAACATGTTTCTAACCAATAACAGCAAGCATTTCTCAGTTTTGAAGAAAATCATAGCTATGGTAAATGAAATTTGAAAGAAAAGAGAAGAAGAAAGAGGGCTTACTTGAGTTGTTGATCTATGGAGGTTGCAAGATGTTGTTGAAGCCTCTTGAGAGTCTTAGAAGCCTTAGAAACCCTAGGAAACCTTTTCCCTAGAGCCAAACTCGAAGTTGGTAAAGATAGAAATTAGTTTGGAATAGAGAAGTGGTCCCTTTAAGGCTATTTTTCGAGCACGGCAGAATTTGCTGTTTTGACCATTTTTGAGAAAATTTGATTTTTGATGCCTTGTTCAGATTTTTAATGGCCTAAGCAGTTGAGTTAAGCGTGTTTGACATGTTGGAAATGTGAGTTTGACTTTGGATGAGTTTTTCATGGATCTTTTACTGTTGTTGGTTTATTAGAATGGCCGAAAGAAGGAAATGTGGTGCCTCCTCTGGTCAGAATGGAAGAAGAGTTATCCCTGAAGTTGGAGTGTCTTCTAGTGGTGATGAAGATCATAATGCTCTGAATGGTCAAGCTAACGGTAATCCATCCAGTGCTCCTAAAATGGTTAGTATCCATGATGTTGCGAATCTTATAGGGAATTTGATGCAACAGCAGAGTGCACAATTTAATTAGATGTTGGCTGGGATAATGGCTATGCACAACGAGACTCGTCCCAAGCAAAAGCCAATCATGCTATTGTGCCTGATGTTGAAAGGTTGGCAGGAACCCCTCATACCCGACTGATGGAAAGTTTTCTAAAACTGCAAGTCCCGAGTTTTACCGGAGTAACGGAAGATATGTTGTTCCCTAATAAGTGGTTGAGGGAATTAGAGAAAGCTTTTAGAAACTTGCAGTGCTCTGAAGCACGAAGATCCTGTTCGCCGAGCAGAATCTCTAGCATGAAGCTGATGCATGGTGGAACTCGACCCGTCCTATCCTTAAAGCCTTGCATGTTGATGGTATCTCTTGGGAAATATTGAAGGAAGTGTTTTGTAAGAATTATTTCCCCGAGTCTGTGATGGATGCGAAAGAGTCGGAGTTCGTGGCTCTTACGCAAGGTCCCCTTTCTGTACTTGAATATCAACAGAAATTTGAGGAATTGTTTTTCTTTGCTCATGAATTCCTGAAGGCAGATAGAGGTAACGCAAAGAAGATTTTCGAAGGACTGAAACCCTCTGTCACATCTACTCAGCCGGTACCCTACCTGGCATACCCGAGTGTGTGATTCACAGCCCTGAAGACCTGGCATACCCCAGTGTGTGATTCACAGCCCTAAAGATCAAGATCGAGGAAATCAACCTCCCACATTCACAATTATATAATCAAGAACAAGACTAAATCAAGGTTATCAATATTAATTAGTAGATCAAAGCAAAGTAAAGAAATAACATCAGAATGCGGAAATGATATCAATATATATATATATATATATATATATATATATATATATATATATATCAGAGCGTTGTTTTTATCGATCATTTCATACATCTATTTGCATCAGGATATTATGAAGCTAATCTTTCTCTTAAAATCAAACTCTGGAAATTACGGTTTATTTTCTCTGCTCACTATTCACTCACTATTCACTTACTATTAAGGTACTATTCACAATCACTATTCATGTTACTATTCATAGTTAGACTTTTTGAATATACGTGTTTTAATAACTTTACTATTCAACTGTCTGTTACTATTCATATAATAGACATATTTACTATTCATATAATAGACATATTTACTATTCACATAATAGACATATTTATTATTCACATAATAGACTTTTTGATAAATCACAATCCTACGTGCTTTAATAAATTTACTATTCACGTTCACTATTCATGATCACTATTCTCCTTAATATTCACCTTTGATTTGTCATAATCATGCATAGTCTTCTTTATAAGTCTTTCTAGAATACATTTATATTTTACATAATGAAGGACGTAGTTGATAATTTTACTGTTTATATTCATCTTTTGCATAATTGTAATACATTTTTACATATAAAATATGTCTTTTGTAGTTTATTGGAATATTATAAGTCTATTGTGAATATTATAGAACTCTCACAACCATATGTTGAACATGGAATAACTCTTCCAATAGAAATCTGCGAACTTATCTTTGATAAGTTAGCATCTTCTATCAAACCAACCAATATTATTGAACAAAAAGAACAATTAAGGAATAAGTTTAAAAGACAAAGACATGTATATTTGATACATATAGCAATAAATCATTTTGATAAAAAAGAAACAGAATTACCTTGGTATGATCTTATAAAAGGAATGATATATAAAAGTCCCTCATCAATAGGATTTGATCCTTGTGATAAAATATTAAATATGTCTGAAACATTAGAAATATAAAAACATGAACTTAAAATAGAAATCTTAAACCAGAGAAATATTGGTAATAAACTTGTTTTGTTAATAACAAAAATTCAACAAAATTATAGCATATTCTATAATATTATGAATATAGGTCATGAATTAATAGTTGAAAAAGATAGAAAACATATGAATAAAATTGAAAGAAGTAATAAAAAATTATTTGAACAAGTTAAGAATTTAATAAATATTTATGGAAATATTCAAAAAATATATAGAGCCTGAACAAAATGAATTAAATACACTTATTTATAATGAAGATAATGATATATATGAATATTAAAAGAAATAGATCATAATGAACCCATTGATAATATCCCAGATGATTTACTTTGGAGAATAGATAATCAACCACCAATATTAGTAAAAATACACCAAATAGATAGATTAAAAGCAATCTTAGAAAATAAACAAAAAGAATTAGCACAATTTGCATCATGAGTCAAGACACAAATCTTTTTTATTTACAAATATTAAATGAAACAAAAACATATCATAATGAAATTGAAGGATTAACTAAATATGAAGCTCATCAACAAGTAGATAATATCATTATGAGACAAAATAATGTAATTATATTATTACAACCTAGAATGCTAAAAGAAATGGATCAACTTCAACAAGACATTCTCCAATTACACACCATACAACCAAGGAAAACAAATATAAATGAAATAGTTACAAAATGTAAAATTTAAATATTAATAAATCAATAGGAGAATCTAAACCCCAACAAATAAATAAATTAGCAACTTTCTTAATAGCAAAAAGATGAGCAAAATGCTAAAAACGTTTTCCATAAAAAATAATATGATTGGACAATCATCTAAAACATATGAAAGTCCGCAAGAAAACAAAATAACTGAAATAATAGATATAAATAAAAATATAGAAATCTTTAAAAATAATGCATTAAATCTATTAAATCCCAAAACGTTATATAATACGGCTAAATTTCCAAGAGATACAGTATTCATAAAACATAAAAATAAAGAAATCATAAATTGTTTAGAATGACAGAGTTAGATTACCATTAATAGACAAAGAACTAAAAATATTATTAAAACCAAAGAATATTAAACTAATACACACTGGAATATTTGTAGTTAGAATAAAATCTCTTACAAGAAAACATTTAGGAACAAAAGCCTTAGTAACAATATACGATTCAAGATGGAAAAATACAAATTCAATAATACAATTAATGGAAATAGATATGAACAACAATGTACGATTAGTATTCTTTACACCTGATATGCTAATAGATAAAGAAACATTTATAAATAATATACAAATTGGAATACAAACTAAAGGATATGAAAGATTTACAGGAAATAATCTTATAATTTGTATAGGATTTTTAGGAGCAGGAATGCAAAACTCAACAACAAATTATAAAATAAATATACAAGATATAGTTGAAAGTATGGCGAGTAAATGTGTTAAAGCCATAACACCACCCAAAATAGATTCATTCGAATATGCAGATTACCTTGAAATATTTTATAAATAATACAAAATGAACCTCAAACAACATTAACTCCTTCAAAACATTCTACATATCAAACAGCTAAAAGAGACAATAATCAAATTCACTAATTATAAAACCGTATCACAATTTAAAAATGATACAATTACATAATCTGTTAGTGAATAAATAAATAGACATAATGGAAAACTATGATGAATATATGGAAAAAATGGAATCATTTTTTTAATATAAAAGAAAATCTAGCAGTATATATTAAAATTATAGAAAAATAGAACAAGATAGAACTAAAAGATTACAAAAAGAAAAAATAATAGAAACACACTCTAACATAGAAACAGAGTCTGTTCTAGAACCATATAATGAATATGTTATCGACCCTGAAGTCGAATACATACAAGACATCTTAAATAATGTACAACATGATAATAAATATATGGACCAACAAGAAACTCAAAGTAGTGTAGGACAAAACAAAACCTATGATTCTCATAACAAACATCGGGAACAAATTTACCCAGACCATCTGCTAAACCCGCAGATGTATATTGGTCACCAGCATATAGAAATAGTAACCCCACATCATTACAATGGAAATCTAGAGGAATAAGATACCCAACAGATGAACCAATACAATTCCAAAATATGGGAAAATGAACAATATTAAATTTAATATATCATGATCCACAAAAATGGAACTCGATAATTAATGTATGGAAACAATTAGTAGTAAATGATCTTTATAAAATTTTTGGCATAGAACACTTATCCTCTGAAGAATTGTTTGCACGCTTAGAAACTTATTTAGGCGATTCAGCAAAAGCAATTTGGGAAAAATATAAACAACAATTTCAACTTGAATACCAACATTTACTAACAATGGGAAATAATCCATTTAATTTCCTAAATTATATAGGACAAATTATAACCGGAAAAGATCCAAATGTAGGAAATATTGCTGAACAAGCAGATGCCCTAAAAATAACAGAACAAATGTCATTAACAGATTATAAATATATTAAACAATTTTGTAATGATTATATGTATCATAGTGTAAAAGCAGGATTATATTTTGACAAGGACATTAGCACAAAATTATTTCTTAAACTACCGGGCGTATTAGGACAACAAATATTAGAAGAATGGAATAAATTCTATGATGCTTTAGATCAACAAAGAAAAAATAGATCTGATATACGAGGTCTAGGAATAAAAAATGAATATACAATGGAAATATTAAAAGCAAAATGTACAAATCAGTTAGCACAAAAACAATTAAAATGAGAAAATAGTTATTGTGATATAATGTATGTACCACAACAATACAATAGAAATATATCGTTTCATCGGAAACAAGCAAAAAGATACAAACAAATGTGAAACCCTCAATATGAACAAAGACCACAAAGAAGTTATAATACTAGAAAATCTAATTACTCTATAAGAAAATCTATGTCTAAAAAACCATTTTTAGATAAAGATAAACATGTTAGGAGATATGACCCAAAAAAAACATATAGTAAACAATAAAAATGTTATACATGCGGTAACACAGGACATTTCAGTAATAGTTGCCCAAACTTACAAAATACATATACTAGAAATGCTTACTTAGTACAGAATACGAATCAAGCATTATTAGAAGTCGATATTGATGTATCCGACACAGAAAGTATATATAGTATAATAGAAATACAACCGGATGTCAAAGATCTTGAAAAAGAAATCGAGGAAATACCACAAGTTGAAGAACAATTCCACAACCTTACATTAACTTATATTTATTAAATGACAACTTGTCAACATACTTGGGAAAATAATAAAGGAATTTTACACATAGGATGTATATACTGTGGCTTTTGGCCATCACTTCAAAATAGATATCAGTGTAATATATGTTATAAAGAAGCATGTAAATCTTGCTTAACCGAAAAACCTTCACCATTCCCTAAAACATCAACCTCTAAAACATCAACCTCTCCTCCGAGTATGATTCTTCCTCAAAATCATCCATCTACAACAGCTCCCTCAGACTTACGATTTATTCAATCAGAACAAACCACACAATTACATACCCATCTGATATGGAGAGATTATGATCAGACCGGGTTCATACCTGGTCCGACCCTCGACCCCGGTCGAGACGGAGAGATCCGACTCGTTCCCGAGCGAACCAGATCCGGAAGATGGCTTGCTCGAGAAGAAAGCTTATTCAGCTACAAGCGTGCCCTAATCCTACTTATGGATTAGGGTAATCACCCTAATGATGGCAGACTCGAATTGGCGGCTGCGGATAATCATTATCGAAGGGATAATCATTGCATAACCTAAAGGTTATCTCAGGAGTCCTCTACTAGCCCAAACTAGTAGAAGTCTATTGCTCAACGGATCTAACTGATAAAATCCAACGACTACTCGAAGAAGGCTCAAGTGCATCCAACGGAGGAGATTCGAAGGTACACTCTATATAAACCTCACTACCATACAAGGTGAGGGGAGATCAAAAAAAGAATACTATCTGAGACTCAGGTTCAGATACATACTGATAGACCTAAACTATCAGCGATCTGCTATCTAGGTCACCTTTCCTAGTTCTTCATTCCTTAGCTCTGCGCTTCTAGCAGAGCCGTTTGTGATTAAGTTCATCAACTGACTTAGCCTTTGGAGGTGGACTCCCGACCCCAGCGGTCGGGCCACATCTGACGCTTTCGTTTTGCAGGACATCACGAGGAGATCTAAGGGCTGAGCAGATTTTGGACGCATCAATTGGCGCCGTCTGTGGGAATCAACTTGAAAAGCCATGGTGACTAGATCAGCAGCCGCAGCAGCCGCTGCACAACGCAATTCCGGTGTTCGGATCCCCTGGAGTGAATAATCCGGATATTCCCCAAGAAAGCCAAAATCCTATCAAGGTAGATGGTGGCTAGGGAGGACGTAATCCTCCTCCTGATACAATCCAAGATCAATTGGATTAGGTAAAGATTCAACTCTTGGATGTGAGCCAAGCACTCCGCATGCTCACCAGACGAGTGGTTTTACCACAAGAGCCTGATCAGCGCGATTCAGGGAGACGTGCATTGCCACGTGACCAGAGATTGGCTAAAGACCGGAATATTGATCAGAATTTCCATGAAGGAGACCGAGGACCTAGGAGGATCGATGATCAACCGAGGCGAGACGATCGGTTCGACAGACCGCAAGAGAGTACAATTGATTCAAACACAAGGTTGGATACAGGGGTAAGAACTCACTCACCCACTGTCAGAAGAACCGTTCGTGATGATCGAGCAGTTCGCGACGAGAGGAATGCTCGGGAAGGACGGGCTGTTCGTGATGATCGTGTTAATCGAGGTCGTGATCATATTGCTGAAGATCACCCGACCGCATTGGTCGAGAATTGGCCAACATCAATGAGAAATTAGGGCGTTGGCTAAGGGAAGAATAACCGAGGATATTTACTCGGTCATTCGGAAGACTCCTTTGCCGAGCCAATTGCGGGATATCAGTTTCCCGTAACTTCCGTTTGCCTACCTTTTCAACATTCGATGGCTCCGGAGATCCAACAGCTCACATCAGCTATTACCAACGAGACCATGGCGTTTCGGTAATTCGATGAAATTTTATGCAGTGGTTTTTGGTTCATCACTTATCGGAGCAAAGCACAAAAGTGGTTTTCGAACCTCCCCTCGGGAGAATCGGGAACTTTGACAAATTGGCGCGCCAATTCATAGGGCGATTCCGAGTGGAATACAGAGTTAAGAAAACGGAAGAAACCTTGTTTCTTGTCAAACAAGGAAAGAGCGAATCAATCGAGAGTTTCGAAAAGATTCAATAAAGTGACGATGGAGATAGAAAATTTGGATGAACAAGTAGCCAAAACTGCTCTATTCACGGGACTCATTAATCGGAAACTCCTGGAGTTATTACTACAGGATATGCCCGCGACTTATGCCGAGTTGGTACAGAGATGATGCGGCATCAAGTCATGGAGATTCTAGATGCGCGCCAAGGAGATAATAAAGTCTCCGATAAGGAATGAAGGCTCTGGCGAGCGAATGCGAAGCCAAAGAAAATGTTCGTGATCGGGTTGGAAAATCTCAGCCTTGGCGCCAAAGGTCCCCCGGTAAAAGTGAGTACACTCCATTGAATGCTCCTCGGGCTGATATTTTGAATATCCTCAAAAGAAAAAATATTTTAAAGTGGCCGCCTAAAATTCTTTTGAAACCCGGAGAGCAGCAGGATCGAGAAAAGTATTGCCGATTCCACAAGGACTATGGTCATTATACTAATGACTCGTCGTCATCTCAAGGCAGATATTGAGAGATTGATATCTCAGGGACATCTGTCCAGTTTCGTTAGCAGAAGAAGGGAGGAGCCACGTGCGGCTGCTTCTAAAAGGGATCGTTCGGTTAGTTCGGAACGATCAAGGGAGGCCCCAAAGTCTAAGAAAGGCAAGGAGGTGATTGAAGCTACTCGGTCACCGATCCTTACCATCTTCGGGGGACCAGAGTCTCGAATCACTCCGGAGTCCGAAAACAAAATCCAAATTTGTTGGAACCGGAGAGACACAGAAGCGGAAGAAGCTGAATGGTGAAGATTCTATCACCTTTAGCGAGGAAGTCGAAAGAGATGTTTGTTTACCTCATGATGATGCTATAGTCATCAAGGTAGAGATTGCACGACGGGAAGTGCATAGAGTTTTGATTGATACAGGGTCTCGCAGCTGACCTAATTTCCTACGAAGTGTATCAAAAATTGAAGGTGGATCGGGACTTGATGAAACCTTCATCCACACATCTATATGGTTTTGCATGGTCATCTCTGCGTGGCGGAAGGATCGGTCCAGCTTGGATTTATCCATTGGAAGTTTTCCTAAGGAAACAAACTGTCCGAATCAATTTTTTGGTGGTTCGGGAACTGCCACTTATAATATGATCCTCGGGCGACCATCTTTATCCAAGATAGGTGCTATTGTTTCGACAAAGCACCTGAAGATAAAATTCCCGACTCGATATTGGAATTGGTCAAGTCTCCTCGACCGTAAGATCTCTCGGCAGTGTTATGTTGCCTATTTAAAAGACAAGGAGGGCCCGAGGAAGGTAACCTGCCCTCCCCATAGAAGTTCGAGATGATCGGGAAGAGACAGAGATGCAAAGACCTGAACCAAAGGAGAGGTCGGAACAAATCCAGCTATGTACCGAGGATGAGAAAAAGATTACTTATATTGGGTCCGAACAATTTGGAAGAATTTAAAGATGAGTTGAAGTTTTTTCTTCAACGGAATAAAGATGTATTTGCATGGTCTCACGAGGACATGCCCGGAATTGATCGGGCCATTGCAGAGCACAAACTCGGATAGACCCTAAGGCAAAACCAAAGGATACTAAAAGAAGTAATTTCTTCATTGAAAAGTATGAAGCTGTTCGAAGCGAAGTTGAAAAACTTAAGAATTCTGGTTTCATAGAACCAATTGAGTGCCCAACTTGGTTGGCCAACGTGGTAATGGTAAAAAAGGCGAATGGGAAGTGGAGGATGTGTACAGACTACACAGATTTTAACAAAGCTTGCCCAAAAGATTGCTACCCGTTGCCTCGGATTGACCTCTTGATAGATGCGACTGCGGGATATGAAACTTTAGGTTTCATGGATGCCTACTCAGGGTATAATCAGATCCTTATGAATAAGGAGGATGAGAAGTATACGGCTTTCACGACTGATCGTGAGAGCTATTATTACAAGGTCATGCCTTTTGGCCTGAAGAATGCATGAGCAACATATCAGAGGGCCGTCAACAAGATTTTCAAAGAGCTGATAGGAAAGAATGTTGAAGCTTATGTTGACGACATGCTAGTGAAAAGTTTTACAAAAGCAAATCATATTGCAGATTTGACTGAGGTATTCTCAGTACTGTGGAAACATCAAATGAAGCTAAACCCAGAAAAATGTGCCTTTGGAGTTTCCTCGGGCAAATTTTTGGGCTTCATGGTATCACAGAGGGGAATTGAGGCTAATCCTGCCAAAATACAAGCTCTGATTGATATGGAGGCTCCCAAAACTGTTCGTGATGTACAGTGTTTAACAGGGAGAGTTGTTGTTTTAAATCGATTCATCTCCAAGTCTGGAGAAAAATGTTTGCCTTTCTTCAAGGCACTTAAAGACCTGAAGGGCAGTAAAGAAGCAAAGTGGATCAAGAGTGCCGGAAAGCTTTCGAGGAATTAAAAGAAGCACTTGGACAACCACCGATCCTGCTCGGACCGCAGAAGGGGGAAATATTACAGCTATATCTAGCGATGTCCCTTTCGGCGGTCGGTGCAAGACTTGTTCGGGAAAAGATAAAAAACAAGTGGCCGATTTACTATGTAAGCCACGTGTTGCTAGATGCGGAGACAAGATATTCACAGATTGAGAAGCGTGCTCCGGCTCTCATGATGGCCGCCAGAAGCTAAGGCCATATTTTCGAGGCTCATCCAATTGAGGTATTTACAACTTTTCCTCTTAGTAAAGTTCTTAACAAACCTGATTTGTCCGGAAGGATGGTGTCCTGGTCGGTTGAACTTAGCGAGTTCCAAGTGAGCTTTAAGCCCGTAACCGCAATCAAGGCTCGGGCATTAGCCGACTTTGTAGTAGAAACTACCGCACCGGTGGAACCCACCATTGAGGATCCCATTATACCAACCACTTGGGAGGTATATGTGGATGGTTCGAGTAATAAAGATGGAGCAGAGCTGGAATTCTATTAAAAAGTCCAGCGGGATTTATTATTCGATATGCTTTGAGATTCGCATTTGACGCAAGTAATAACGAAGCGGAATATGAGGCTCGATAGCGAGGACTTCGGTTGTCAAAAGCATTATCTATTGCAGATGTTACTATTTATAGTGACTCTCAACTTATAGTCAACCAAGTCCAGGGGGAGTATGGTATTAAAGAACCACGCTTGCAGAAATATCAAGAAATAGTGCAGGCATTTCAAAACCAATTTCGGAATTTGAAGATATCTCAGATTTCGAGGAATGAAAATTCAGTGGCAGATGAGCTATCCCGACTAGCCAATGCCAAGGAAAAGAATCTAGACCCTTCGGTCTACATTGAAGAGATAACTTTTCCAAGTTATCATGAGAAAGAAATTTCTTATATTGAAGCAGAACGTTGCTAGATGGATCCAATAATCGAGTATCTAAGGGATGACAAATTACATGAGGATCCAGTAGAGGCAAGGTTGATCAAGATTCGATGTGAAATCCAGCTCAAACCTAGCAAGGACACCCTATCTATTTTGGGTGAAGAAAGGTTAGTTTAATGTTACATCTTGAAGTTGGACCTTGATTTCAATGTTCTGTCTCCTTCTTCTCTCTTTTCTTCTTCTTACTGTTCTATCTTGATGTTTTGATTGTGGAGAAGGTGTTACACTACTATAACTACCTATTCTCTAATCTCCTTATGTCTTAGAGTGAGCCCCCAATCACTCTATCCATTCCTTGAAACCACATGGTGAATCTCCTCAATTCTTCACTGATTTTGATTGAGTTTTGGACAGCATGATCATTCTACTATAGCTTCTTTTCTAAATAATGTTTAACATGTTTGATCATAGCCTTACTGCTGTTCTAATGTATTTCATCTATTTGAATCAATTCCCCTTTCTTCCTAGCCATTATAGCCTTCTATGTTGACCATTGATATAAGCATTCTAGAAAGTTTCTATTTTTGATTCCTCTCATTCTAGGATTAGTATTCTTTTGATTTTCTATTTAGTTATTCTTGCCTCTGATATGTTCTTGATATTCCATTAGAGCGAAGCCTTGTTCTCTCTAATTCTTTCCTTGAATCCATGGTGAGTTTGCTATAAGAACCATGTTGTTTCCAATTTAGAAACTCATATTCCAAATTATAAAGTACTGATTTTTGGACCATGGATGATGCCCAATTCATGCTAGATAGTCTTATTAGGTTTGTGTGAAGTTCCCTTTCGAATTTCGGATCAATCGGACTTCAAACGAAGAAGTTATGACCAAAACAAAGGTAACTGCACCTTCTTGTCTCCATTGGTCGACTGATTGGTCGACTGGAGCCAGTAGACCAATCCAATCGACCAATGAGATCTGTTTTCCAGATTTAGGTCTTTCTTGCTCTATTTAAGTCCAACCTCGGGATTACTTCGTCTCCTCAGCCTCCTAAGCCTCTGGAACGAGTTAGAACTCCATTCTAATCAATTTCCTTGCATCCTTGGTTGATCTCTCGCAAGAACTCAAGTAATCTTCTTCCTCTTGCATCAAAGGTATGTCTACACTCTCTTCTTCTTCTCCATCTTTGTTTTTCTTTCCTTTTTGGGCTGAGACAATAGAGAAGATGCTGCATTCTCTGTTGCAAACATCTCTCTACTCATCCCTCATGATCTTCCTAAGGATTAATGGCTAATGCAATGATCTTAATCATGATCAATGCAAGCTTTTGAAGGAATCATGATCTAAATCATGATCTTGTCTTTGTTCATCTTTTGATTCAAATTCTGATCTTCTTAGATCTGTTTTATTGATCATATTAGTAGTTAATCGCTGTGTTTTCTTTACAAGAGTTGTAACCTGTCAATCTTTAGTTCTTTCTTCTTGATCATACCATGCTTTCTTCGAAAACCATAACTGATACATTTATGGTAAGTTTTGTTTCCATATTTAGATTCATGTTCTTCAGTCTTAGATCTATTTTTTTTGAAGATCTATGCATGCTTTTCATGATTTCTTTATGACAACCTATGATCCATCATCCTATCGTTCTTGTCCATGATTTTTACTATGAATTCTTCAAGAACCATGATTGATCTAATTATGGTAACTTTTGTTTCCTAATTTGTAACTTGAAGACTTAATTTGATTAGTGTTTTGAAGTCCTCTATATACTAGGATACTGTCATAGTAGTTTCCCCCTTGTTTGGTACCCTTTTGAACCACCAAATTCGTTTCTATATTCTTAAAACCCTGATTTTGAAGGCCACTGTCTCTATTGGTCGACTCATTGGTCGACTGAGGCAGTAGACCAAGTCAATCGACCAATGATGACAGTAACCTCATATGTGGTCTGTTTTGGATATTTTGATATCTTACCTTCTAGGTTTCTTTCCTAATATGATATATATACTTGTTTAGGACCTTCTTGCCAAGTTTGGGAAGATTCTCCTTGATCCTTGGAGATTCTCTTCAAGTTATATAAGGTAAGGATGGTTACTTCTATAATAGCATAGATTGTGCGATTTTAGTTTCTATATTAGAATGTTTCGGATTTGTTACCATAATTAGATTCTTTTATGAATATATTACTGTTGTATTTACTTCAATTACAGTAGTATTATTTACTTGCTTTCTTTAGTTTATGAATGCCTTTATTTGTCAACTGTATATGAGATGGATCTTATTATGGTATATTTTCTATATACTGTAAATGTACATGATATGATTGATTTGTGATTGTGATTGATTAAGTATGGTTCGGGAAGGAGAGGTGTCCTTTTGACACTTCTGTCCTTGGACATCGAAGGGAATAGTATGGGATGTTATCCGAAGATGCCCATTGACACCTTCCTGAATTATTGATTTTCATACCTAGGGCTATCTAGCAGTGTTTGGCTAGGAATACACCGTTATATCAGACCTGATTCGGAAGGGTATTGAGACCGAACGACCCGTGGTAGCAATGGGGATTCATGGGCGCTCAAGACCGGTAACCAACCCGTGAGAGGACAGGAATCACATTGTGGGGGCCATTTATCGGTAGGGTTGCATATGGATAGCCTTGGGCTCACGGGCGCTCAAGACCGGTAACCAACCAGTGAGAGGACGTGAGAGCTTCCCGTTTACCATATGTGGATAATCAGTAGGGTTGATGAGTCCATAGTCAGGGACTATGAGGACTCTAGTGTGAAGGATACCGGAAAGGATCGCCAGGGGCGAGGAATGGACGTATCTGAATCTGACATGATATAACTAAGTAGAAGAGTTGCATTTGGCTAGGCTTAACCCTGACATGCGCCAATACTTATACCAAATGGTGATGTGAGAGAGCGGTGACCTATACCCCCAGCCATGGAATGTCCCGAGGGATGCCGGACCCACTACCAAAAGGCGTTGTGTGATGAGACCTTCCTAAAGAAGTATGGTGCTATGACTGCCAATAGAGACCAGCATACATAGAGTTAGATTCATACATTCATTGTTTGTCTCATACCATATTGCATTTATGTTTGTTCTGAAATCCTGCCATTTATGTTATTATGGATTTAACTACCTTACTGGGTTTCTTTCGAAACTCACTCATTTTGTACCATATCTTTTGTTAGACTTCTCTGCAGGTTTGGAATATGATGACATTCCATATAAGGAAGGGCAAGGTGAAGAAGATGAAGACTGAAGATGAAGAAGAGCCGACTGAAGATGTGGATTAGATTTCTCTTGTTTCTTTTAGACTTATCTTTTACCTTACATGTATTAGCTTAGAAGTTTACTTAGATTTCGATCTACCTTCCGCATATGTTGTGGAGTATATTTCCGCTATACTCTACAGTTGTCTTTTGATTTGGTATCATGTTTTCGCATTCTGATATTCTTAGTGATCCTTTTGAGATCTTTTCTTGAATTTTATTATTAACTTATTAGAATACAATGATTTGTTCTTGCTTTTGATTATGTTATTGTGCTAAATGGATATGATCGTTCCTAAACTTGATCTTTAGGGCTGTGGATCACACTCTCGGGTATGCCAGTTAGGGTACCGGCTGGGAGGATGTGACATTCGATCAGCTAGATTTGTCATCGAAAAGGAGAGACAAAAAAAAAAAATTATTGGGGGCCCCCTTTTATGTTAAAAAAAGGCCGAAGAAAAAAAAATCAGCTTTGGCTAAGGTTCATGAAGGAATTTGTGGAGCTCACATGGGTGGACGAGCCCTGGCTCACAAAATTCTGAGACTTGGGTTATATTGGCCTAAGGTCCAAGAGGCTGCTATGGAGTACGTTCGTCGATGTGGTAACTGTCAAATTCATGCTACAGTATCGAAGCGCCCAGCGAAAACTATGACTTCAATTCTAAATCCCATTTCTTTTGCAATGTGGGGAATTGATATCATGGGCAAATTCACCAAGGCATCAGGCGGATGGGAATATCTGATAGTAGCAATTGATTACTTCACAAAATGGGTAGAAGCTGCAATCGCGGCGGCAAACCGAGAAAAAGTGGAGAAATTTGTGCTTGAATCAATCATATATCGCTTTGGGATTCCAAAGATTATTGTCACCGACCATGGTACTCGGTTCGACCGTCCACAATTTGAGCAATTCCGTGGAACATATATGATCGAGCATCGTATGTCCTTAGTGGCATACCCCCAAAGCAATGGACAGATAGAGGTTACTAACCGAACGCTACTGGAAGGAATAAAGAGAAGACTCGAAGCTGACAAAGCTTCTTGGGTAGAAGAACTTCATAATGTACTGTGGGATTATAGAACTACGTTCGAACACCCACAGGAGAAACTCCATTCAGGTTGGCATATGGATCCGAAGCACTGGCACCAGTGGAGATAATGGCGGGGACATTACGGGATCGTGAGTTCGAGGAAAAAGCAAATGAACAAGGGCTGCTTGATAGTCTTGATTTGTTGGACGAAGTTCGGGCAAAGGCAATAGCACGAACTCAACATTATCAAAGAAGGATAGCGTCTCATTATAATACTCGAGTGAAGAATCGCCGGTACTTAGCCGGAGATTTGGTGTTGAGAAACACCCTAGCTTCCGACCCGCGTCACCAAAGAAAATTAGACCCTTCCTGGGAAGGACCTTATATGGTTGTGAAACCAATCGGTTCGAGAGCTTACAGCTGAAGAACATCAATACCCGTAAAGAGTTGGATCGTTCGTGGAATGCTAGGCATCTCAAAAAGTTTTATCCTTGAGGATGATTTCAATTTTGTTCGCGATGTAATCATTTTCAACTCAATCAATGCAATTTTTGGCTTTCAACAAACTATCTTTTGATTGGGGGGCATCATACACCACATTCAAGAACAAGATCCAACTATAAGGCATCGGATGAAATTCGTGTGGGTCCTTCAACACTTATGGAAATTTTCGAACTTTCTTAAGTCGAGGCATCGGATGAAAATCCGAGTGAGTTCCTTTTGCAAGGCGTCGGTTTGAAACCCGAGTGAGTTCCTTCGAGACTTATTGAATTTTTGAATTATCCTTAAGTAAAGGCATCGGTTTAAAACCCGAGTGAGTTCCTTCGAGACTTATTGAATTTTTGAATTATCCTTAGGTAAAGGCATCGGTTTAAAACCCGAGTGAGTTCCTTCTCAGACTTATTGTATTTCTCCGGAAATCCTTAAGTAAAGGCATTGTTTCAAACAACTAAGACCTAATGCAACAGCAATTCAAGTGGCTAGCAAAGTTCAAGATAAAGTTAATTTCTTATTTCTTCAAAAGATCCAAAGAGGCCAGTATCAAAACAATTACAAGAGCTGCATACAATCTTCAGTCAAAAAAGAAAGTCATCATAGGTGACTGTTGAGAAGTTATACAAGATCAACGCGACTTTGCTAGAACAAACATATGAGTCAACCATTGGTGGGGATTCAAGGAAAAGAAGAGAAGAAATGAGGATTACAAAAATATTTCGGTATGCATAAAATCATCCGCAATTTCATACTCTTTGTCTAGCTTGCCCAGGAGAAGCATGGTCCTCGACGAAATTCGCATTCAGGACAAGCTCGTCATAATTGACTTCTTCCAGGGGAGAATAAACAGGAGAATCTTCCAGATAATGCATAATATCCGGATCGGAAGGTGGAGGATCAATCTTATCCTTGGTCCAGTCGGGAGGAGGAATACCTGTGTCAAGTAAACACTTCAGGATGGCAAACAGCACTGTAGGGAGTCGTATCAAAATGAGGGTCCTTCCTTAATATTGATTCCCATACTTCGTTCTCACCATCCCGGTACGCCTGCAAGTTATAAGCATTCAGCATATCAACAAAAGGCTTACTGTGTAAATACTTGAAGACGCAGCCTCGCGAACATCGGTTGGAAGGGATTCGGGCAAAGGAACGACAGCTTGCCTTTCGTGTAACATTTCGGACCCTTTGGCTCCCGACTTTCCAACTGTTCGCTCCAGTCGCCGGATCTTCTCCCTGGCATCATCCAAGTCTAACCGAAGACGACCAATCATCGAATTTTTTTCTCCTACCACCTCCCAAGCTAGATTCCGAAGGCGACCAATCTCAACATCTTTAGCTTCGGAGATTTCCCGAAGCCTAGAAACTTCATTGCTCAATCTACTGAGCCTAGTAACAGCTTCCACTTGGTTGTGGAAGTTACCAAGAAGACTCCCGCAAACAACTTCCGAGTTAACGAGGAGCAGAAAAGTAATTTTTCAGAATCGGAGGATAATGAAGAAAGACTTACATCACCAAGTGACTTCGTAAAGACTTCATCCTGGAAGTTTGGAAAGAACTGCGCTCTCGAAGTCATTCGAGCAGCAAGACACCATTCCAACGCTCCGTCAAACTCGTTTGACACTAATTCAGGCGAAGGATGAGAAGGATGAGCTACACCAAGAGAAGGATGAGCTGCATCACTTGTCACCCGACGACACTTCCTAGTGGCAAAATCCTCCACTCGGAAGGAGAGGAGGAGGATGCCAAACAAGCACTAGAGTTGGAAATAGGAGCAGCACCTGCAGGGACCACACCTTCATCAGACGCCAACATAGTTGCCTCAGATGCCCGAAGAATCTCTTTCGGGGGTGCACCAACAGCCTCACCATAGGGGGGCGGCAGCACCATCGGCAACGGAGTGATCAAGATCTTCCCGGGAAAGACGAGCGATCACTTCGGGCAAAGGAGGCGCAGGGACGACATCAATAGAAACTGTGGGAATCTGACTTGAAGATTCACCGGCAGCAGCCGCCTTACGCTTGGAGGATTCACTAGCTGAAACCACCGCACTGGCCCCAACCACCACCGACGGAACGATTTTCTTGCAAGATTTTGCTCTGATAAAGTTCGGGTTGATCTTGGGAGCCACTATGCAAACAAACAAGCCGTATCAGTACAGAAATAAATGACAACAACAAGAGGGAAAACCCTAGTTTTTTATTACTTCCAACAAACCAAAATAACTAAACCCCAAGTATAACTACCGTGCAGCTTTACTCTGGGGGAAGTGGGGAAAGAGATGAGTAATCAAGAAACTCCGTTCAGAAGTTGATAGAGCTGTTGTTGGAGTACGAGGAATACGGAAGCGAGCCGAAGGACGAAAGGTCGCTTTAACACTTTAGCAAATCTAACTTGCAGAAGACTGGATAGATGGAGAGTACCCACGAAGGCTTTAAATAGCCCCAGGTATTAAGACGACGGTTGAAGGCTAAGGACAACCGACGATCTAGATCGAAATGATGCTTTGAAATCCGCAGAAAGCAAGATCAACGGTCGGAGGGATGCCACATGGAAACATGTGGAAGCGAGCACCTGATGCAGAGATACCTCCAATCGTCGCACTGCCATTGAAATAATGGATGTATTTCCGATTCATTGGAAACAGTGAATGGTATACAAAAGCAGGAAAACGTTTGAACTTCACAGAAGGGAAACGTGCGAACTTTGCAATAAATGAAGTAGTGGGGAAGATTAATGCATCTTCTCAAAACGCATCTTCACAATATTTCTACAAGATTATTATTCGGCGAGGAATGTAAAGTTAAGTGATGAGTTTTATCATTAATACTTTGATATTCAAGGCAAGATTTCGGCAGGAGACGGGGAAATATAAAGGCCAACATGAGAAAGAAATGTCTATTCATTAAATAGAGGGTAAATCTGTACAAAAAGATAACTCCCTAAGCCTTTTCTTCATTGTTGCCCGAGGGACCCTGGTCGGGATGACTTTTCTCAGGATCATGAGAAGAGCCTTCCTCAAGAATGGCATCGGCTGAGTCCTCTACAGCAGCAACTTGAGACTCGGCTTGTGGTTTCTCCTCTGGAAGTGCCGGCTCGTCACCAGTGTATGCCTCATATTGAGGGTCAGCCGGAAAAGGATCATCTTCTTCCCCGAGCCCAGTCCCGGGAGATCCATACCAACTTTCCCGAAGACCTCTTTGTGGCACACCTCACGAAAAGGGAGCAGTGTCGAAGGCAGGGATTGATCCGAGGATTCGCTCCCCAAACGTCGTTCCGCCCCAAGCGATAAGCTTGAAGGTTGTAGATACCTAGCAGCTCGGAGAAAGGTACGCTGTTCGTGTATTTCCGAACACACTCCTTCCGAAGCTCGGCTTTATATGCTCGGGCTTGCTAGGGATCGCCAACTTCGATGTTCTTCGAGCTCCCTACATTTGAATTCAAGCCTGTCACCAAACAACGTGGCAGCTGCTTTTTGCTTCCCGGCCTCGCGCGGCGGCAGCAGCGGCACGAATCTTCGACGCTTCGAGGGCCTCCTTGAGGGAGATCACTTCTTCCTCATGCTTTTTCTCGCAGCTCCACGGCAGCCAGCTGCAGTCACTGGTCTATTTCGGAATTGGCTTTCGCCAAACTCTCTTCACAGTTTGCAAGCAAGGAGCCGGTGCGACCAACCCGGCTCAATGCTTCCATGTGTTGATAAAAGCTCAACACAAAGATTCCCGGGAAGGCGGAAAATATTAGAAGAAGTCATAAGGAATTATGAAAAAATAACTAAGCAAGAAGACCGGTACCTTGTAGATTGACTAACAAGGGAGGTGTCATCCAGGGCTTCAAATTCCCGGCGATCGAAGGAGCAAGACCGAGGGAGCTCCATTCTCGCAGCTTTCTCGGGATCCCGAGTCACCCCGTCGGTCGCCTTCAGTGGTCCACCGGGGGGTGAAGACCTCCTCACCATTCGTTGAAGCTTTGGATTTTTTATTGGAGGGAGCATCAATTGTGTCATGCCTCCTCTTGGTTCAGGCGGAGGAAGAGACATTAGACCTCTCCACCATCGGTTTCTTCCCTTTACCCGAAGCATCAGCCACGGGCCTGATATTCCTGATACCCCTATAAGAGGGGTCGGGAGAGCGAATAGAAGCCTCTTGATCTACGGTCAAGGCTCTGGGCGATCGTTGCTCGGCTGTCACAACGGCCCTAGCGGCCTTCACCCGCAGCTTTCGTGGTTCATTCTTGGAGGCACCGCAAAGAAGAAGGACAAGAGTCGAATTAAAAACATATCACTTCACCAAATTAAAGGATGGTGGTTAGAAGCTCACAATGAGCCAAGCCCCAGTACTGAAGGATGGAGTTATACTCCATTTCAAATCCATGTATCTCCTAATACCACGGAATGGATTTGATCTTCCTGATGGCCGCCTCGTCTTCTCTGGATAAGGGTAGGCCTCGGTTATTCTCGGAAGAAGAAGTACACATCCTCCAGGTGGTTGGGAAGTTAAGATCTGATGGAGGCGCTCGACAGAAAAAGTATCGTTCGCGCCATCTTTTGTGGTTAGAAGGGCAAGTTCCTTTGACAAGGATGCTGCCCCTCCAATCAAGTTTAGCCTTATTGCGTTTGGACAGAAAAACCCATCCGGGAGGTTGGGAGATAGAAAGAACATGAAAATGTACAAAGAGAGAAAGAGATGGCGTAATGCCAAGTTCAAAACACAAACCCAAGAAGCCGACGATAAGACGCCAGCTATTGGGGAGGAGCATTCCGGGACAAATGTTCCAATGATTCAAAACTGCGGAGAACAAAGGATTAAAAAAGGGAAAGCGAACCCCACTTTCCAGTGCATTTATATACAGAGAAAATTCACACGAAAGGGATGAATCAACCCCCTCATCAAGGTGGGGAGCCCTAACCTGATATGAGGAAGGAAGATCAAAATTTTGGACAGCTGAAAGAAGGGTTTCCTCATCGTAAATGGAGGGAACAGAGCCAGGTCCACCATCGGACCTGGAAGTTTGAGGCTGCCTAGAAGACTCGACAATCTGGGAAGATCCAGACTCGAGAAGGACAGGAGAAGTTTCGGTTTTTCTTTCAAAACCTTTTTGAGAAACTTCAGCGAACTCGCGCCAGAGGACAGTTAGGGTTTTGTTATCACTATCCGACTGTTCGGGAGCAGGAGAAGCAAAAGCCTCACCGCTATTACCAACACTGGGTACTAGAGAAGCCCTATCGTCCACCATTACTTGTTTCAGTAAACTACAAAAAGAAAAAGACCTAGTAAACTTACCGATTCAAGGAGGCGGAAGCTTGAGAGCGAGGAAGGCGCGAAGCGCACAACAAAGGTTCAAATTCCAGACAGAAGAATGAAACCTACGAAGACAACGAACCGCTTTTAAAACTCCCGCTCGAGTGTTCGGGAATCTGAACGATCGAGATTGATTCAAAATCAGCGATCAAGATTGAAAGACGTTTTGAAAGTTTGAACTCACGAATCCAAAATAGGCGTTCGAAAACCGTCGCTTGGATGACGTGAGCCACGACAGATCAACTGCAAGGAGATATGTGGCCTTACACTCACAACGCTTGAGGAAAAGTGACCACCGCATTAAATGTGATATGACATTTAATGAAGCACGCAGAGATTATCACCTGACGACGAACCCAGTTAAAAACCAAGCCCTCGGGATCGACCGAACGCTTGGTCTCGGGGGCTCGTGATATGGAGAGATTATGATCAGACCGGGTTCATACCTGGTCCGACCCTCGACCCCGGTCGAGACGGAGAGATCCGACTCGTTCCCGAGCGAACCGGATCCGGAAGATGGCTTGCTGGAGAAGAAAGCTTAATCAGCTACAAGCGTGCCCTAATCCTACTTATGGATTAGGGTAATCACCCTAATGATGGCAGACTCGAATTGACGGCTGCGGATAATCATTATCGAAGGGATAATCATTGCATAACCTAAAGGTTATCCCAAGAGTCCTCTACTAGCCCAAACTAGTAGAAGTCTATTGCTCAACGGATCTAACTGATAAAATCCAACGACTACCCGAAGAAGGGTCAAGTGCATCCAACGAAGGAGATTCGAAGGTACACTCTATATAAACCTCACTACCATACAAGGTGAGGGGAGATCAAAAAAAGAATACTATCTGAGACTCAGGTTCAGATACATACTGATAGACCTAAACTATCAGCGATCTGCTATCTAGATCACCTTTCCCAGTTCTTCATTCCTTAGCTCTGCGCTTCTAGCAGAGCCGTTTGTGATTAAGTTCATCAACTGACTTAGCCTTCGGAGGTGGACTCCCGACCCCAGCGGTCGGACCACATCTGACGCTTTCGTTTTGCAGGACATCACGAGGAGATCTAAGGGACGAAAATTTTTAAACAACACCCCACCCTCAAATTCAACAATTAAATACCAATGTAACACATATTGAATATGATATTGTTAGTATTAAAAATGATGTCTCCGATATTAAAACACAACTTACAAATATGAATACAAAGTTTGACACACAAATGGCTGAATTAAAACAGCAAATTCAATACATAACCAATATGCTCTGATTTTCTCAACCTTCTAAACAACCACCAACAGAACAGTTCCATGATGAATTAATCACTGAATCTGCTTCTTGCATTAAACAATCTATTTTTCAATGCTCTTCAAATCCTACAATTCGTACAATTCATGTCAAGGTTAAACTCACCGTGCCCTATAATAATAAAGAAATCTTTCTTATGGCAACCGTTGACACTGGTTGTACTAAGAACCTCCTTTCTTCCAAATTTGTCGTTGATGATGATATTGAATCAATATCCAATCCTAAATCTACTCTTAGCCATGGGATTGATAATATTCCACATTATTATACTCATCAACTAAAACCTTCTACCATCTCTTTTAGAGATCATTGTAAACACTATAACATACAATACCCTATCCACATGATCTTTATCAAATATGACATGCCCTCTCATATTGATATGTTTATTGGACTACAATTTCTCCTCCTTAAGAATTCTGATATACTTCTCACCAAAGAAGCTCTTCTTTTCTTTGATAGTTCCACCCTTACTCCCACAATTTCTGATAAAGAATTATTTGCATCAAAGTCCGCAGCTCTTCGTGGTGGAATAGTAACAACAACAACAACCAAACGTAAAAAAACTCATACCACAAAACACTCAAACTCCAAACTGTGCGTGTTCTCGAAATCAATGTGAATTGCCTCCACTACAACTACAATCTAATGAACACATTGAAGAAACCTTAGAAAAAGGAACAATAGATGATTTTTGCATAATAGAGCCTGAACACTTTGAAACTTATTACTGGAAAATCCTTATACTATAGTATAGAATCAAATAATGAAATACAACAGATAATTAGAAATTTAGAAAAAATAGAAATCATAGGAAATGAGAATCCTTTAAAACATTGGAATATATCAAAACAAATATGTAAGTTAGATATAATTAATAATGAAATGAGAATAGATACAGGACAAGCTAAATATACTCCAAAAGATAATGAAGAATTTGAATTACATATGAAAGAATTAATGAAACTTAAATTAATTCAAAAATCAAACTCTAGACATTCTAGTGCCGCTTTTATAGTGAATAATCATGCTGAACAAATTAGAGGAAAAACTAGAATGATTATAAATTATAAAAGATTAAATGACAATACTCACGAAGATTCGTATAAAATACCTGAACGAGATTATTTGCTAAGTTACATACAAGACTGTACAATTTTTAGCAAATTTGATTGTAAATCAGGTTTTCACCAAATAAAGATGCATAATGAATCAATTGAATGGACAACTTTCTCAACAACCTTAGGTCATTTCGAATGGTTAGTTATGCCATTTGGATTGAAAAATGCTCCATCCTGTCTTTCAAAGACGAATGGACGAAATATTTCTTAAACACAGGAAATTTGCTATAGTATATATTGATGACATCTTAGTCTATAGCAAAACTCCCCAAGAACACATAAGCCATTTGAAATAATTTTTGCTGAATTTATGAATAATGGCATAATCATTTCCAAAAAGAAAATGGAAATAGGAAAACAATACATAAAATTTTTAGGAATAGAATTAGGCAGTGGAACAATAAAATTACAACCACATATTGCCACAAAAATAAAAAAATTTCCGGACAAGTTAACTTCCATAACACAAACTAGGTCATTTTTAGGACTAGCAAATCAAGCTAGACCTTTCATTCAAAATTTAGGAAAATATTTAGGACCTTTATATCATAAAACATCACCAAATGAAGAATATAGATGGAATAATCAAGATATACTTTTAGTACAAAAGATTAAAAATCTTTTTACTAATATACCATCCTTACGTTTACCCACAGATAAAAACTATAGAATAATTGAAACTGATGGTTGTGAAGATGGCTGGGGTGCCATTCTGAAAATTAAACCATCAGAACAACATTCTAAGTCTATTGAAGAAATCAGTAGGTATAATTCTAGGAAGTTTAGTGTGAAGACATGAACTTCTATTGAATATGAAATTGAGGCCTTATTAAAAGGACTTGATTGTTTTGAAATTTTTTAACAAATAGATCTTTTACAATTCAAACAGATTGTGAAGCCATAGTCAAAGCATACCAAAACTTGAATGAGAGAAAAATACATCATAGGAGATGGGTGATTTTACGAAATCACTTTTACAACAGAGGATATAAAATTACAATAGAACATATAAAGGGAGTAGATAATAAAACAGCTGATTTACTATCCAGGATACACCAAATTTTACAGGACCCTGGTTAACTTTCTCTATTTTATGATTATACAGGAGGATGACATGCTCCGAGATCTCATACAAAGGAGTAATACAACCCTGGAACAAAGCTCTACAGCAACTCCTCTGATAATCCCCCTCACAAATATTGAATAATACCTTCTCATCACAAACACGGCGTTTACCTGCCAGCATAATGGGAACAATCGTTAATTCAAATACTAGTGCAGCTCGCACATTCCCTTCTTTCTCACCACACAGAATTCCCTCTCCCCAAGAAACCATAAACTTTGGAAAACATATTCTGTTAAAAAATTCTCACATGAAGTTTGAAAATAGCAATGGATATATGATCAGTGATGAAGAGCAAATATGTTTGGACAACATATGGTACAATGCAAACAAGTTCATCTCTCAACATAAAGTTATCTTAGGATTAGAAAATGCCATACATGCTGCTGCGTTCCTATACGGACAACTAAGAACAAAGAAAGGCAAGGCGAAGTTCTATGTCATCTACCAAGGGCACAATACCGGCATCTTTCTTAATTGGGAAGATGTTGCAGAAGCTACAAAGGGTCATCCCAATCCTCTCTTCAAAGGATATGAGACTTCGAACAAGCACAGATCTTTGCCAAGTCAATGATTGGCCCAACATATTATGTAGATCCAAAACTACGTAATGCTCCTCCTCAACAACCTTCTTTCTCCAACATGGCTCAGAGAAACACAACTTGTATACAATGCGAGCCAATCAAAAACAAAAACAAGGAACTCTTGGATCAAGTAGCCAATTGTTCTATGAGAATAAGCAAGTTACAAATAGAAAATGCTACAAAAGAAAGACTAATTCAACGTTTAGAAGCTTCGAACAAAAGCCTCTTAGCTGATTTACAACTTTACAAAGCACAAGTTACTCCATCAGCAAGCGTTGCTCAACAAATTGAACAAATATCACCAAGCCCCAGCTCACAATCACCAATGGAAGCCTTCAGAACAGAAATACTTGGCGAAATAGAAGCTCTCCTCCAACATAAATTCACACAATACAGCGGAAGCTATCGTGGGTGTCACACCCCGCCCGCCAGGCCCGGTTAACCGCCCGACAACCCGCGGATGTGAACCGTCACAGGATCCATGGTTTTAGTCTATCAATAATAATAAATACAAATACCTGTAATCAAGAGCAAGAATAGTGCAATAATTAATAAAAAGGTTACAGGAGTCCAAATACTCCAAAAAATATCCAAGAAATAATCAAAGGAAAGAATCAAGAATCAAATGTAATATCAAGTTCAGCGAAAGCAAAAAGAATAACTAAATAATCTTCATCTTCATGAGGCTTCATGCTCTTCAAGTCCATGTACCACTGTCTGTGCCACATCAGCTTCAAACGAGAAGGCTCTTTTATACGAATCATCTCCAACTTTCGACGTTGTGCAACCATCTGTACAGTTTATATAATACATACAATGAAAGGAATGAGTTCCAACGAACTCAGTAAGGAACAAGCAATTCTCATATATATGTCAATACAATCCACGAATGCACATATGAAATGATATGGATGATATGCAGAAATATGAATGCTACTAAGATCTAACTATGCAAGTCTCTAATGGCTGACATGCTTTAAGATATACACCAGCCCTCCTTTGGGTAAGTCTCATCACTCGATCCGGCAAGGACCGGTTACCTCTCAGAGGGATCCTGGGCAAAGGGGTAAGTCCACACCTGGCTCTCAAAACCGTGGCTGGGGGTTAAGTCAACACTCTCTCACCACGACCATTGGCAATGAGTATCTGGCGCATGTCGGGGTTTCTAATCCAATGCAAGGTCATAATGGTAACATACTATATGAAGTCCAGATACTTCCCCTATGGCACCAACCAACTCGGTTCGGTATCCTTCGCAACCTAGGAGAGAGAATCCTCACAGGACCGGATACCTC